>NC_081352.1:32830619-33034690 GCF_029784015.1 Lycium ferocissimum | reverse complement strand
TCGCTAAAACAAGGAAATGAGTTGAACATCCCGTTGAAGCTAGCACAAATACTTTGAAGGATTTTGTCGTTGACATGTTAGTCAATGGATATATGATGTAGCATTCCTCTTAAATGAATGAAGTACACAAAAATATGTTGCAACTTTTGTTGAGGTTGTAGGGCAGTATGGTCGAGCACCAGTTTCATGAATAAGCTCCGCTTGTCTAAAACAAAGGGTGGATCCAACAAGCAAAATTGTTGATGAAAATAAGGTAAACAAACAACAACATACTAGTGTAATCCCACAAGTGGGATGCGGGAGGGTAGAGTGTACACAGGCCTTACCCCTACCTTGGCAGGTAGAGAGGTTGTGTCCGATAGACCCTCGGCTCAAGTAAAGCGGAAGCGGATAGTAGGAAAACTAAAGCAAAAGAGACAACAAGTAGTAATAAAGACTAAGAATAAGAAATATGTGAATACTAAAATAAAAATACAAAAACATGACGGAGATAATACTGATCCTACTAGAAAGGAAAATATACTAATCCTACTACTAGCATTCTACCCTAATCCTCGATCTTACTTTCTTCTTCTATCTAGGTTCGTGTCCCTCGTAAGCTAAGACTTGTCATATCACCGCTTGATCACCTCTCTCCCCGATACTTCTCTATCTCTTCCAACTCTCCAGCGCTTTTAGCCTCTCACACCCACACTTTTCGGAGCGTACGTGCCTTTCCTACTCCTGTCCGGACATGTCCGATCTCATCTACTTTCACCTCCGTCTTGTCCGCCACAGAGGCCACTCCCACCTTGTCCCAAATTTCTTCATTTTTGACCATATCTCTCCTAGTGAGCCCACACATCCATCTCAACATCCTCATTTCCGGAACTTTCATCTTTTGAACATGAGAGTTCTTGACTGACCACCACTCCGACCCATACAATAACGTCGGTCTAACCACTACTCTGTAAAACTTACCTTTAAGTCTTGGTGGCACGTTCTTATCACCTAGGACACCATATGCAAGCCTCCATCTCAACCACCCTGCTCCAATACGATGTGTGACATCCTTGTTAATCTCCCCATTACCTTCAAATGAAAATAAGGCAAAATGGAACAACTATGCATTCTTCATAATGACGGATAAGTGGACAACTAGAAACAGAAAATGACCAGCGATTGTTTTGATTATTCTCCGAAAGGAAATCAAACGGAACTTTTTACCCCTGAATCCATCACCAAGTTTCTTTTCCTATTTAGTTAAGAGAACCATACATAGATTTGGTGTTCATAAAATTCAATTTACGGATGAGAATATTAAAGGAAACATGTTGGAGGAAGTACACCCATGCTTCTTGTACCTCTCCACGTGCAGCGCGTATAATAAATTCGATTTTGATGGCATTTTTATAGTGCTCCTTAGTGAAGTATCTGTTCTGCCTGCCAAACTGCATGAACAAGTTACCATTATTGTCAAATATGAAGTATAAAAATGTGTTGATAGGGCCCACCAAGATTAACCTTAGATTTGACTTAAAACGAGAGCGACATTAACTTTAGATATGGCTTAAAAGGAGAGCGACATTAACTTTAGATATGACTTAAAAGGAGAGTGACATTAATTTTAGATATGACTTAAAAGGAGAGCGACATTAACTGATATGACTTAAAAAGGAGAGCGTCTTTTTTTTAACCAAGGTATTCACTTGTAAAAAATATGACGATAGATGGTCTGCGGAAGAAGTAGGAAGGAAACAAAGTTTAAGAATTCCGGCAAGTCTGTATATCTAGGTTACCAATTTCAGTTTTATCCTTTGAATTCTGTTTTTACCTTATATTCTTTAATAAATATTGGATCTCCACTTAAATAATAGAGTTACTAGGTACCTTTGACGATGGTGATGGACGCTAACTTCTTTATTTCTCCCTACTCTGACCTATCTAATTGCAGGTGTTTGACTTGTTTGACACAAAGCACAACGGAATCTTGGGCTTTGAGGAATTTGCTCGTGCACTCTCTGTTTTCCATCCAAATGCACCTGTTGATGATAAGATTGAGTGTACGTTTTATGCTTGCGTTACTCATGACTCTTAGTTTCAGTAGGCCTAGACTGCTTCTAATGGTATACTACTATTGCAGTTTCTTTTCAGCTATATGATCTCAAGCAACAGGGTTTCATTGAGAGGCAAGAGGTAATTAAGCTTCACTAAATGAATTCATTAGTTGTCCCCAATTTTGAAAGGCATAATTGAAGGGCCTCTTGGGGCAAGGCAAGGCATTAAACGCCCTGTGCCCGGGTGGGCGAAACTCCACTGAGGGGTTTGCCTTTAGGGCTTTTAGGCTGAGGAATGTACCTTTTAACAGCATCTTCTGGGGTATTTGCCTTGGGGGACTCAAAAGTTTCTTTTTTCTTTTTGCCCCATATTTCAGATTCATATGGGATAATTTGGTTATCTTAAGCCCATTTGATGTATCTCTCTTAATTATATGATGAGAAAAGTTAAGGTCAGCAGTTTGTCAGTCATCGTTCTGCCTCCTTTCCTTTTTCCAACACAAATCTACCCTCAGTTACTTTTCTATTTATCCATTTTTCCTGTTTCTTCTGTATTTTATTTTCTTAGTATATTAAAAAAAAAAAAAAAAACCCGATAACCATTATTTTTACTCATTAAAGCATAGACTTTACCTTACATTTTAACCTTGTCAAGTACTGGTTATACCATAATATGTTGAGTGTTTCATATTCAGCTTTCCTACTTCATAATGCTCCAGTTGTAGTTGCTCTACTTATGGAACCTCATTGATGTCTCTGTTCGAACTTCATTAACCAACAACGTTGTTTTATGTGCTGTTGATAAAATAACAGTTGTGGCTTCTAAATGCAGGTGAAGCAAATGGTGGTTGCTACTCTTGCTGAGTCTGGTATGAACCTTTCAGATGAAGTAATAGAGAGCATAATTGACAAGGTGCTTCATCAACCTAGAAACTACTGTTTTTTGCATATATGTGAAGCATCTTTTCTTTTCTAGATGTGCTGTATAAGTCAGACATAACAATAGTGCCTCACCTCTTGGTCTTCTGCTTTTCTATCTATGTCGCTATAGTTAAGGTCCGTCTGAAATTAGTTTAGGATCTGTTGATATATCAGTATTACAAGATTGCTCATTCATTTGACTACTGTTTTCTATATACAATTAAGTACATGTTTGCAAATGCACCAGGACAGACTCAATTTTTATGTTCCACATCCTTCCCGGACCATTCTCCTCATAGTGATACGTAAATTATTACGAACTTTTTTATTTATTAACTAAAGTCTCCCTGTTTTGACAGACTTTTGAAGAAGCTGATACTAAGCACGACGGAAAGATTGATAAGGAGGAATGGAGAAATTTAGTCCGGCGACATCCTTCACTTTTGAAGAATATGACCCTCCAATATCTCAAGTGGGTGACACATGGAATATTAACATGTTTATGTAGTTGTATTTATTCCGTTGCGTTTATTCATTTGCTTAAACATCTTCCTCCTTTAAACAGGGACATTACTACGACATTTCCGAGCTTTGTCTTTCACTCAAGAGTTGAGGACACCTGATTTGGGATTGAGAATAAGAGTTGCTTACAAAAGTAATATATTACTTTTCTTTTGGTTTCTGGGAATCGAAGTTGGCTGGTTCCATGGATATATAACATTATGATTGCTCTTTCTATTTCCCCCATGTTAAAATCGACATCTTCGGGATTCAATTCTTTTTGAGTAGTGTTTTTGTGATTTGTTCCTATGAATTGATGTCGACTTCCAATTGAATGATGGTATTGTGCTTGTTATTGGCTCCTTGGCACACGCCATTGTTTTGCATTTAAAAGTAAAGAAAACCTTGTCATGCCAAAGAGGAAAAACGTTTTCTTGGTCAGATCATGCAATCTACAAGCTGGAAATTGCAGTGTTGTTATCTGGCTAATGCTAGGCCAAATCGCTTGCTAACAAATGCGTGGCTTGAGGGGCATCAGAAATCAAAGAGGCTCTAAACCCTTCTTCCGACTCTTTTTCAATTTGATAATTATTGGTTATTATATATTCATTATAGAGTTCTATGATTTACAGTATCTTTTCCTATCTGATCTCTTTGAGTTCCATATTCGAAGTTGTGATTGGATCTATTCACTAAAAAGAATCAAGTCAATACATTTCTTATGTACCATAGGTTCTATATTGGATTTGAATCAGATTTTGGATCAATCCATATTGAGTGCCTGCCTCCATGATGTTGGTGTTGGATCGTTCAAATCATTCCCATAGGAGATCCGAACCCATTTTTTTCTGATCATTTGAGAAATAAATTCATTCTCTTCATAAAAAATAGGAGGCAGAATCAATAAAGATTTTTTTTTTCCAATCCGTCCCTAGCCCTCATTCAAATATTGTTTTTTATCCAATCTGCACAATCAATAGAAAAAGCAAATCCCTTGTGATAGACCAGATCTAGCTCGGTTATTGATAGAGTGAATAGATCTGCCATTTCTTGAAATTTCTCTTCTGATTCAAAATCTGGCTCAGTCAGATGATTCATACCTAAGTGCTCTTCTGTTAGATGACTGCTGAAAAAGAACCTCCATATAGAGCCAATAGTTTTCCTGTTAGTTAATAAGAAACTTGGTTACAGTCATACTGGAACTGATCTTCTAGTTGATAGATTTTGATATGCTCTCGTGAGTTGCTCATTCTTGTTCTTTTATTCTGCATAGAAACTGAACAATAAATCTGGACTCCCATGACTTAGCTTTTTTGAGTGTTAGCTTTTTTGAGTGTTTGACTAGCAGAGCTTATAAGCCATTTTGTGCTTAAAATAAACCCAAAAAAATAATGACAGCTTATAAGATATTATTTTTAAGCTAAGCCAAACGGGCCCCTAGTTCTGAGGGAGCTTTTACATGAAAAGCTGGTATAGAACAATCTTTCAAGTTTGGGCTGAAGTGAAAAATTGAGACAACCTAAACAGGTTTCTGAATGAAAACTGTCGTTCCAACACTTACCGTTCTTAACAATATCCCTCTTTTTCCAAGGAGTTTTGCTTTAAGCAAATAATGTTTGAGGAAGCAACCAGCCTATCAACCAAAAAGGAATATGGATTGTCATAAGTCAACCCCAACCAAATACCAATTATGGCCTATTCCCGTTTGATGCAAGCAATAGTAGTTGATAGAAAGCAAGAGTCGAGCAAGAAGAAGAAAAATACTGTATTAACCACAAGCATCAAAACAAAAATATCCGGTAAAATTATAAGTAGCCTACATTAAACTACCATTCTGAAAGAACGGCATTAAGTACCCTATCACATATTGTCCGCTGATGGGCAAAACAAAAATTGGGAAATACTAAGGAAACGATAGATTAACCACCACCATTAATTACGGAGTTTAATCAACCTCCTCCATCTTGCTGCCCTCGGCATCAGCTTCAGGATCCTCCAATGCTGGCATGTCAACATCTGCATCTCCGCTTTCATCGTCAATGCTCAAACCAAGTTTCAGCATCCTGTGGATTCTGTTGCCAAAGGTGTTTGGCTCCTCAAGGCTGAAACCTGAGGTGAGAAGGGCAGTCTCAAAAAGCAAGAGAACCAAGTCCTTCACAGATTTGTCATTCTTGTCTGCATCAGCTCTCTTCCTCAGCTCATCCATGATGGAATTCTCTGGGTTGATTTCCATGGTCTTCTTGCTAGACATGTATCCAGCCATGCTAGAGTCCCTAAGTGCCTGTGCCTTCATGATTCTCTCCATGTTAGCAGTCCAGCCATACTCGCCAGTGACCAAGCAGCAGGGAGAGTCCACAACACGGTCAGAAACAATAACCTTTTCAACCTTGTCTCCTAGCACATCCTTCATAACCTTGCACAGTCCCTCGAACTTCGCCTTTAATTCTTCCTGCTTTTTCTTCTCATCTTCACTCTCATCAAGCTTGAGACCTTCCTTAGTAGCAGAAACAAGCTTTTTGCCCTCAAATTCCTTCAGCTGACCGATTGAATACTCATCAATGGCATCAACCATGTAAAGAACCTCATAGCCCTTCTTCTTCAGTTTCTCAAGGAAGGGTGAGTTCTCCACGGCCTTCTTGCTCTCACCAGTGATGTAGTAAATATCATTCTGGCCCTCCTTCATTCTGGTCACATAGTCCTTCAAGCTGGTCATCTCATCACCACTCTTGGTGGAGTGGTACCGCAACAGTTCAGCAAACTTTGACCTGTTCTGAGAATCCTCATGGATGCCAAGCTTGAGGTTCTTAGAGAAGGCCTCATAGAACTTGTTATAATCCTCCTTGTTCTCAGCAATTTCAAAGAATAGCTCAACACACTTCTTCACCAAATTCTTGCGAATAACCTTTAGGATCTTGTTCTGCTGCAATGTCTCTCTGGATATGTTAAGAGGAAGGTCCTCCGAATCCACAATACCCTTCACAAAACTCAAGTATTCAGGAATCAACTCCTCACAGTTGTCCATAATAAACACACGGCGGACATACAGCTTGATATTGTTTGGCTTCTTCTTTGTGTCAAAGAGGTCAAAAGGAGCCCTTTTTGGAACAAAAAGAACGGCCTTGAACTCCAACTGACCCTCAACAGAGAAGTGCTTCACAGCCAGATGCTCCTCCCAGTCATTAGTCAAGCTCTTGTAGAAAGCGGCATACTCTTCCTTCGTGATCTCTTCAGGCTTCCTCATCCAAATGGGCTTCTGCTTGTTGACCAGTGACCACTCATTAGAAACTTCTTTAACCTTCTTCTTTTTCTTTTCTTCCTTCTCCTTTTCCTCGTCAACCTCCTCTACCTTTCCCTCCTCATCTTTCTTCTCCTCTTCCTCTTCATCATCAGAAATTTCCTTCTCTATGGTCTTCTCAACCCACAGAGAGATGGGGTAGCTGATGAACTCGGAGTGCTTCTTAACCAGGTCCTTGAGCCTACGTTCTTCAAGGTATTCAAGCTGATCCTCCTTGAGATAGAGGACCATTTTTGTACCCCTGCCAAGGTTCTCTCCAGATGTATCCCTGGTAACAGTGAAAGAACCACCAGCTTGAGACTCCCATACATATTGTTCATCATCATTGTGCTTTGTGGTCACAACAACCTTCTCAGCTACCAAGTAAGCAGAATAGAAACCAACACCAAACTGCCCAATCATGCTAACATCAGCACCAGCTGCAAGAGCTTCCATGAATTCCTTGGTTCCTGACCTTGCAATTGTACCCAGGTTGTTCACCAGATCTGCAAATAAAACAAAGAAGATCAGCGCATAGAAATACAACAAACACAAGTATGGATAATATGGATAATTAGATCTGGTTGAGCATCTAGCTTCCAAGATATTCCAACTTACCAGCTTTTGTCATTCCAATACCACTATCAATGATAGTGAGGGTATTGTTGGTCTTGTCTGGGACAATATGGATGAAGAGCTCTGGTTGACCATCTAGCTTGCTCTTGTCAGTCAAGCTCTCAAACCGGATCTTGTCTAGAGCCTAAAAGTATAATCCCAGAAACAAAAATAAATATCTCATATTGCATACATCAAACACCAAGTGAAAACAAGACATTCATATCCTATAATATAATGGCACACAGATGTCGGAAAACTTCAAGAAGTAAAACGCTGATTTAAAAGTTCCGTCATTAAGAAGCCGCTTCACCCTACAGCAATGTTCTAAGAGCAGGCTCTAAAATAAAATAAACTATAACAACTAAGATTCAATCCCTAACAAGTGAACGGTGCATTATATGAATCATGTATAACCATTCTGCTTCATCCTCAAGCAGTGTTCTATGAGCTGCCTCCATAAATAGATAGATTCAGTTCCTAACTAGTTAAGGGACCATTCTGCCCCCAAAACTAAACTAACACTGGTCAACATTAACCACAAAAAAATTCCTTAAAAGATTAACCATCATAAAATTCTTCAACAAAAAGTCAAACAAATCTCTCTACAAGCTATACATTACTGAACCATGATCTCCTTCAATCAATCATCTACAAATCATAAACTAACACCATGATCATATCTACATTGTTTATACAACATTCAGGCTAGAGCTTTAGAAGACACAAAACAAAAGCAAAATCACAAAATATATACACACAGTTCACTCTTATCAGCTAATTATTAAAGATGACAAAACAGAACAAATCATTGAACTATCCAGATTTGAATTAAAATCATTGAACCAGGTTATGCGATACACAACTAATATATGAACCGTATCCAGTAAGTTGCCTACAATGCTCCCTAGCCGATCACATTAAGCTATCCACAAATACAATACAGATTAAAAAAAAACCTTAATACTGCTCTAAAATACTCAAATTTGAAAATTACAGAGAGCAATAGCACTACAGTATCCTAAACAATCGCGTTACATGATCCACAAATACAATACAGATTAAAAAAACTCAAAAAAGCTCAAACTACTCTAAAATTCTCAATATTACAAAATCAGAGCAATAGCACTACAATATCCTAGACAAACACGTTAAGCTATCCACAAAAACAAAACAGATTTTAAAAAAACTCAAGTGCTTCCGACTTATATATGAACCGTATCACAAAACTTATTTAAAATACTCAAATTTCAAAGTCACAGATGGCAATATACGATCATATTATGCGATCTACAAAGACAATGCAGAATTTTTCAAAAAAAAAAAAAAAAAAAAAAAAAACTCAAAACTTCAAAAACACAGAAAACTATAGCAATACAGTATCTAAAACACTCAAATTTCAAGTCACTTTACGATCCACATACACAATACATTAAAAAAATACTCAAAAAAATCAGAGAATCGTAGAGAAACTTACATCGGAAGAATTACTGATAAGTTCACGAAGAAAGATCTCCTTATTACTGTAAAAAGTATTGATAATTAGACTGAGAAGTTGATTAATCTCAGCTTGGAAAGCAAATGTCTCTGTGTCTCCCATATCTGTTAGATCTAAGGAGCTGTTTGGCTACTACGAAGAAAAATCAAAGGCGAAGTGAAACACAAAGAGACTGGAAAGTAAGAGAGGGTTTATGAAAAATGTGTTAGCGACTTTATATAGATGGATAGTTAGGGTTTCTAGATCCTTCTATTGGTGTTGTTTTTTATTTTGAGTAATTATTGGAGTTGGAGGGCCGGTGTGTGCTTTTAAAGTTTAGTCACGCCTTTTGTACTTTTGTTTTCTTATCCAACATAATCCCAACTTGGGAAATTATAAATTTCTTTTGGGTTTTTTTAACTTTGGATTTTGATATTTGTTTTGGGCTTTTGATTAATTGGAATGAGTATGGAAAATTGTATTTTGCAGGGAAACGCTTTCTATCAAAAGTAGTTTAAGTTTTTAAATTTAAACTCGAAATATTTGATTAAGAATGAAAGAATTGGTATCGTCTAACGTAGTGACAACTTATGTGATGATATATCAATAATACATGGTAAGATGAAGAGATTTTATTCCTTAATTAATATGTCTCTATTCGAGTCTCAAAAATGAAAAAAAAAAAAAAAACTTTTGGTATGAAATACTATACGATGTAAATTTGAGTTAGTCAAATTAGTAAATTATTAATACTACCAAATAATTATTAAAAAAAAAAGAAAGTGATCGTGTTGCACCTTAGTAAATCAAGGAAACATGAAGATTAACGATGATGTAGCACATCATATTAGAGCAAGGTGGTTGAAATGGAGGTTCGCATTCGGGGTACTGTGCGATAAAAATGTGTTGCAAAGGCTTAAAGGTAAGTTCTACAGAGTAGTGGTTAGATCAACATTGTTATACAAAGTGTTGACAAGTCAAGCGTTCAGAGGATGAATGTAGCAAAGATGACAATGCTCGGATGGATGTGTGGCCATATTATGAGAGATATGATTAGAAATAAAGCTATACGAGGCAAGGTTGGAATGGCCTCTCTGGCAGATAAGATAAGGGAAGAGCGGCTGAGGTGGTTCGGACATATGAAGAGGAGGTGCGCGGATGCGCCAGTAAGGAGGTGTGAAAGGCTGGGTATCACAAGAGATGGGAAAGGTAGAGATAGGCCAAATAAAAACCGGGGGAGGAGATTAGACCGGACATGACATAACGTCAACTTACTAAGAACATGGCCTTAGATATTGATACGACCCCGAATGGCTCGATAGTGATTATGAGGGCTAAGACCCATGGTGGAACTCGTCCTCAAACCGATGGTGTTCCATGGAGCACATCCACCATATTTGAGGTGCTTCAAGAGGTCTCAAGTGTGTATCTTCTTACTACACACTCGTTGATAATAGAGATAAAGCATTTTGGAGGCCATTGAAGACCCATATGTGAAGGTGATCAAGCTATGGGAGATAGCTTGGAAGGTGGTGACTAGTTATGCAAAGAGGCTAGTCTTAAAAGTCAAGCCATCATCCATTGAGAAGACTACTCAAACAAGGCCCTTATTTCATTAAGAGTATTATTGTAATAGCTTTAGTAGTCTTTTTAGCTTATTTAGTATAAATATTATACTTGTCATTTCATTAGGGAGATTTGATGAATTGAGAATGGATATTTCTTAAGATAGTTTGTTTGGCTTGTTAGCCCTAGTTAGTAGATTTAGAGTGTGATTTCATTGTTGCTAATGAAAACCTTGTCCTTGAAATTCATGAAGAGTTGTTCACTTGAGGATATCAATTGAATTTCTTTTGCCTTGATTTCAATTAGTATAGGTCAAATTGTTAGAGTTAGATTGGAGGATTTGGAAACCTATTTCTAAGTTTTTCTTTCTATTTCATCTAATTTGGGTCTTGTTTTTATCTTCTCTTCTCATCCCCAATTTCTTCTATCTTTAATTCCGCGTTTCTGCTTTGTGTTTGTGATTCTTAGAGTTTTCCCTTAAGGAATCCTATTAGGTATGAATGTATGGAGGTCGACGATTAGGGTAGAAAGTTAGTGGGAGATGTAGGGGCTAGCCTCCTCCCCTTTCTTATTCTTCTTCTTCTTATTAGTATTATTTAGAGAAAAGACATCATTTCACCCTTGAACTTGGCACAAAAATTCACTTTAGCAACTAAACTTAACTTCTAATATATACCCCCCAAAAGAACATATGTTTCAATTATTTTTCACCTTGAAAAAATAATACCACTCTCACAATGTGAGGTGTATTACACTCGCGCCACGTCATTGCCACGTCGTTGCCACGCCATTGCCATATCAAAAATTACCAACCCTTCATTTTTTGTTTTTCTTTTATTATTTTTTCTCTTTCTTCTTTTTTCTCCCTTTTCTCTTCCTTCTTCTTTCTCCTCATCCTCACCACACTTGTAGCAACTACCACCGCCGCCGCCGCCACCACGACCATAACCACCGCCTCCTTAAATCAACCTAACTGAAAAATCCCATCTTTGTCAAAGATTTTCTTTTATTAATCATATTTCCACGTTAATTAATTCCTAATCAATTATTCAAATTCCTAAATCACATTTTTTTCAACATTAACTCTCACCCATCAACCTTTCTTCTTCTTCAACACCCCTCCCCCACCCGTCCCCCTTCCCCACACACCAGTCCATTTGAAGGGCAGTTCGTGCAATTTCTTCAACCCATCTGAAAAATCCCATCTTTGTCATCTTCATCTTTCTCCTTATCCTTGTCATTCAAACCTCCATTATCATCAACGAAATATATATATAAATAAGAATTCCAAGCTGAATAGAGAAAAATTGAGGCTCAGATCTGTGTTAAGCTCGGGTAAAAAGAGAGTCCAACAACGCCATGGCTGAAAAAACCACCAGAAAAATCAGCTCAAATGCCTAATTAATCAGCTCATAAGGGAATTAAAATTGACAAAAATCATCATCACCTCTTTCAAGCCATCTAATCTTATTTGTCAGAGTATGGGGAAAATCTACCCTTTTCCGTTTAATTAAAAACCAACACAAAATAGGGACAAAAGTGCAAATGACTCGTTAGTAATATACTTCCATTAAAATTGATAAAACCAATATTTGTGGGTTTTCTTAATTTGGTGATTTGAATGAGAAGTAGAAGCAAAGTTGGAAGAAGATGGAAATTATTCTGTTGGAAATTATTGTTGCTTGGGTGGTGGGGAAAGGTAGTGGTGGTGGTGGATACGGGCAGGTGGATATGGATGTGGGGGTAATAAAGTTTAGTCCTTCTAGGTTTAAATTGTATTTTGCTTATTGTCACTTTAGTCCTAGTATTATTTCTAGTTTCTTTGCATATTTAGTCCTTATTTGTGTTATGGGAAAGGACACATGTATTTTGGAGAATGGTGGATACAATGCCTTGGTAATTAAGCTCATCATGATTAAAAGAATTATCTACTTTTCCTTACTTTTTTCTTCTCTCCTTCCCTTTTCTCTATACTTTCTCCAGGATGTGGTTGTCACAAAATCGGCCCTTCTATCTTACATGAGCAAAGGTGCGGTGGTTTATAAAGGGATTTAAGTGGGCCGTGGAGGTGGGCAGATTTTTATTTTAAATTATATATTATTTTTATTTTATTTTTAAATTGTATATATATATATATATATATGTCACTTTAGTCCTAGTATAATTTCTAGTTTCTTTGCATATTTAGTCCTTATTTGTGTTATGGGAAAGGACACATGTATTTTGGGGAATTAGCTAGATTTGGGCATTATATGCCTTTGTACTGAATTAAGCTCATCATCGATTAAAAGAATTATCTACTTTTCCTCTACTTTTTTCTTCTCTCCTTCCCTTTTCTATACTTTCTCCATTGATGAGCTCACCGGAGCTCTTCATTTCGTCACAAATGAACAAGAGCCCTTCTCTCTTGTTACAGTGGTAGCAACGGTGGTGGAAATGGTGGGCGTAAATGCGGTTGTGGATAGGTGGCACACTAGAGTTGGGGGTGAAGATATCCGAGACAAGGTGGTTCGGTTGGAGGACAAGATGCGGGAAGTGGGGTGGTTTGGGTGGGGGTGCGTTTTTATTTTTATTTTATTTATATATTATTTTTATTTTATTTTAGTTGTATAATAGTATATATATCATATATATATATCTTTCTCACCATAGTAGTTTCAGCTTTTGCTCTTTTGTTTATTGCCATTTGGTCTATGCATTTGATTGTATTTGTTCCTCACTCTCTTGTATTTTTTTTCTCTCACGTTCAATGATTTTCCGGTATTCGTATTTAATATTATTTTCGAGATGAAAGTTGTTTAGGGAGTTGTATTTAATTACATGATAATTGTTGTATATATATATATATATATATATATATATATATATATATATATATATATATATATATATACGAAGTGAGTTTTCGTGTTCAAGTTCTTAGGGGTGAAATGATGTCTTTTGGCTATTATTTAGTACTCTCGTATTTTCGTATTCTTCAATAAGTATTACTATCTGTTACTTCATTTGTTTTGTATCTTGATGTTATATTCAATTGTAACCCTATTTCGGTTTTATATCTTGATGTTATATTCAACTGCAACCCTATTTCGAAAACTTTATTTTTGAATCGAATGTCTATCAAAAACAAGCTCTATCCTACAAAAATAGCGTTGAGGTTTGCTTATATCCGACCCACAGTAGGTATGTTGTTGCTGCTGCACCTTGGAGCTTAGTCACCTAGGAAGTAGGAAGTAGCTAATTGGCTACAATTGGAATAGCAGTGCTAAAAGATTGTATCATGGTAACTAGTTGTCTGACTAAACCATCTTTGTTTTCTTGTTATTAATAATTTAGAGAAATGAACAATAACCTATTTCTCCAATTTTTAATAATTCAAGTTAAGCACCTATTCGTTGCTAGAGAAATATGACTGAATGTATAAACACAACTATTCGTTACTAGAGAAATATGGCTGAATGTATAAACACACAAATCATTCATGTCCATATATTTGGCTTGCATAGCATTAGGCTCTTCAAAATTACGAGAGGGTTAATAATTTTTTATTAATTTGGTCCACGCCGATTGTTTGATTAGTAGTAATTTTAGCATGAAATCTTAATCGAGTCAAATATGTATTTGTCATTAAATGATAATTTTCTATGTGATATATGCTTCTTTTAAGCCCCAAAAGTAAAAAAAATCAAATAAAAACAAATTAAAAGAGAGTCTGTTAAAATTTATTTTATTTAGACACGATAATAATTGTTTTATTTGATCACTCGTAAGTTATGAGTTCAATGGTTAATCGTACACCTGTATGAAGTAGAGGTGCTTATCTGATCATCGATAAAATTAATATATCCGATTGTTAATTTAAGAAATCATTTATGTAGTATCTCTCATTGTCGCTATTCTATTCAAATTTTTAGAGGGTCCACTTGGTCCATTTCCATGTCCATTGTGGGGTAAAAAAGAAAAAGAGAAAAGTTTACATAGTAGGATGATAACAGGACAAAGATATACATTGCTTAAGGACCAAGGTTTAAAGTTGAAAATAATAATAATTAGAGAGTGGAAACCGTAGATTCCTGAAATTGTAACCGGAACATGAGTTAGGGGTGGGTGGGAAAGTACCAACCAATTGTTAAAATGGGACATGGGGATTTAAATAGTAAATAGGACTTTTTAAAAAAAAAAAAATACAATGTTAAATATGATTTGAAGTTAGCGTAAAAAAAAGACAAATATATTAAAAAAGTATAATAAAAAATAAATATAATTTTTTTGTAAGAGTACAAGGGTAAATCTAACCCTTTTTAGTAAATTATAAGGATTCAGATGATCCATTTCCACGTTTATTGTGGTGTAAAACGAAGGATAAAAAAAAGGGAAAAGTTTACATTCTCCCTTGGCACTAATGTAGGTGACTTTGCTTTTTAGTCAGTACCAAAAAAATAAATATCAATTTTTATATTTAAAAATAATTTAATTTTAAAATTTTCTTTATACTTTAAGGCTTGGATAATCCTTTCTTTTTTAAACTAAACTATGTGCCAAAAAAGACACAGATATATTGCTTAAGGACCAAGGTTGAAAGTTGAAAAAAGAAAATTAAGTTGAAACCGTAGATTATTGTAAGTTGTAACTGGGCTCCGGTCGGGTTCCGATTAGATCCGATTCAAATCACTCCAAATTCCCCAATAACACTAATACTGCAGCACTAGTCGACTCGCCGGAAAAATATTATCATAATGCAGAAGTGGTTTTCAGCTGGCGGCGCCGGCGCCGTTGCCGATGATCGATATGTTGAGCAATTACAAACTTCTTCTTCTTCTTCAACTCCTTCTTTGTTAGCTGATTGGAATTCATACGCATCTGCTAAATCATCTGAAGAGAGCGCTAGTACTGCGTTTATAGGTAGCTTCGATCTCGAATCCGCTGTTCGTTCTGCTAACGACACCGTTTCCGGCACTTTTAACGTGTAAGTTGAACATTCTCTCATTGTGTGCAATTTCCTTTAAAATTCTATGTAATTTGTCATTTGAATCGTTCTGTATTATCTTAATTATCGCTTGATCTCGTTGAATATAGAAATCCTTCAAACTGAGAGTAGGCACGCTAAGTGTTCGATGAAATGCCTTAATGATGCTATTCACAAATTTAGTGATGTAAATGAATTAATTTTCTGAAATCGACAATATAATTGAAGAGTAGGTATTAATAGTGCAAGCACTGCGTTCATAGGTAGCTTCGATCTCGAATTCGCTGTTCGTTCCGCTAACGACACCGTTTCCGGTACTTTTAACGTGTAATTTGGTAGGTAATACTAATATAATTAGTGCTCTTGAGTTGAGGAAGAAAGCTGATAATGTATAAGTGTTGTTGAAATGTTCTGAATTATCTTAATTATCGCTGATATTGTTGAAAATCTGCTGAAATGGATAATATAGTTTGGATTTGGTTGTTGAATTGTTCTGTATTATCTTAATTATCGCTGATCTCATTGAAAATGTTCTGAAATGGATAGTATAGTTTGGACTTGGTAGTTGAATTGTTCTGTAATATCTTAATTATCGCTGATCCTGTCGAAAATGTTCTGAAATGGATGATGTAGTTTGGATATGGTAGTTGATGTGACAAACCTACTGTGATGCTTTATTGATTTAAGAAAACTGACATTTGATCGAACAAACTCCAAGAGTTAGCTCATGTGAGTATTTTTCTAGGGAAAGTTACGCTCTATGTCTATTTTTGAAAATATTTACGCCACTTAGCCCATAGTTTGAGTTTGTTACCCGATTTAGCTCATATTTGTGTATAAACACCTTCTATACACTATTATTCACTTTATACAAGGTTGATACATTATGTATAATGCTTTGCCCCCAGGTATAAATATAATGTTGTATAATATTGTATGTTGGGCCATGTGGCGTAATAATCTTCAAATACTGTATATTTTTGAAAATTTCCTTTTTTTTCCCTGTAATTTGCTCTTTGAAGGAAATGGTTGGTAATACTGATCCAATTAAGGCTATTGAGTTGACGAAGAAAGCTGATAATGGATACCTGTAGTTGAAACGTTCTGTATTACTCCTAGTTATTGCTGATCTCGTTGAACATAGAAATCCTTCAAACTGAGAGTAGGCATTTATAGGGCCCGCTAAGTGTTCGACGAAATGCCTTCGTGATACGATTCTTAAATTTTCGATCTGTTAGTGACATAAATGAATTAATTTTCTGAAATGGACAATATAGTTTGGAGAGTAGGCATTAATAGTGCTCACACTGTGTTCATTGGTAGCTTCGATCTCGAATCTGCCGTTCGTTCTGCTAATGACACCGTTTATGATACTTTTAACATGTAACTTCCTCTCTCATACTGTAATTTCCTTTTTTCTATGTAATTTGTCATTTGAAGGAAATTGTAGGTAATACTAATTCAATATTGCAATTTCGTTATCTTAATTATCGCTGATCCGGTTTAAAATGTTCTGAGATGGACAATATAGTTTGGATTTGGTAGTTGAAGCGACAATCCTATTGAGATACTTTATTGATTTAAAGGGAAAATTATGCTCTGTGTCTATTTTTGAAAATATTTACGCCACGTAGCCCATACTTTGAGTTTGTTACTTGATTTAGCTCATATTTGTGTATAAGCACCTTTTATACACTGTTATACACTTTATACAAGGTTGATACATTATGTATAATGCTTTCCCCCCAGGTATAATGTTGTATATTAGGCTACGTGGCGTAATAATTTTCAAAAGCTGTATATTTTTGAAAATTTTCCTTTTTCTCTCTGTAATTTGTCCTTTGAAGGAAATGATAGGTAATACTAATCCAATTTAGGCTATTTTGTTGAGGAAGAAAGCTGTTAATGGATACCTGTTGTTGAAACCTTCTGTATTATCTTAATTATCACTGATCTCGTTGAATATTTTATGAAATGGACAATATAGATTGGATTTGGTAGTTGATGCCACAAACCTATGGAGGAGTAATTTTACGAAGAGTGTTCCATTGTAAAGATGACTGTTGTTGTTATAGGTAAAAAGCTGTTATAGAGAGAGGTAAAATATAACATTAAAAATCGGTTCCAAGAAAAACTTGGCTGTTATAGTGAGGTGCTGTTATAGAGAGGTCTGACTGTACCTTTAGTTGAAGCTTTTTGTATTGTCTTAATTCTCATTGATCTTGTTGAAAATGTTCTGAAATGGACAACCTGTAAGGTCCTCTCTCACAGTGTACTTTCCCTTTTCTCTGTAATTTTTCCTTGAAGGAAATGATAGGTAATACCAATCCAATTTAGCCTATCGAGTTGAGGAAGAAAGCTGATAATGGATAACAGTTGTTGAAACGTTCTGTATTATCTTAATTCTCGCTGATCTCGTTGAAAGTTGTTGGAAAATAATTCAAAGTTGTAGGAAATCAAAATTGGTAGGACTTGATCTAACAAACTCCATGAGTTAGCTCACGTGTGTAATTTCTTAAGGCCATATATCCATTATGTCACTCAGTGGGGCGCTCTAACATTATCTAACTCCTCTTTGCTGTCATGAGCTTTTTCTGCTAAATATGCATATCCACCTAGTCAAACACAATCTGCAATCTGTTGGATCGGGAGTCTGAGATAGTGATGAATTTAACAAAAAGCCTTATAATGACAATAACAGAAACAATAAGGAGATAAGGAATTCACGTGTTCGGTCAATGCGGCTTAGTGCAATGGCATAGAGGAGCAATTGTATCAGCAATTATACAAAAGGTAGTACAACATTAGAGATAAAACTCCGATTTATCCCAAAGACCATTAGTCTTCGGAATATCTTTGTATCTGTTAAGATGATTACTCTGAAAGATAGGTTGTTCAAAAGAGGAATTGCTTCAGGGATTTTTCTCAATAGCGATTGACATGTTAGACTGGAAAAGTTAAGAAATTTGAATTCAGAATTATATTTGTTGCTTGCTTCCCCCAAAAAGAGCTAGAAGAGTTATTTTTTTCAACATAAGAAAGGCAAGACTAGCAGTGTAACAAGGTCATTTTTGCCAATATTGCTAAACAGTTAGTTGCACGGGTAACATACAAATTTTTCTTGATTCTTACGTTAAGAGATGGGTCTAGAGCTGAGTATTGATATAGAAATTAATATTATAACTTATGTACGGACACTGATTCTCATTGTTGAGTGAAAGTCTGATAGAGTGTCAGCAATGAGAAAAACATTAAGGTTTGCAAGCTAATCTTTTTTTAATTTTGATGTACTGTTGGAAATTCTGGGCTCTCAGAGTACCATGCTTCAAGTAACCAACTGCAGAACTTAACAGTACGTCCCATAGACATCAGTGAGAAAGCCTAACTGAAATGCTACTGCCTTTTCTCAAGCTACTAATTCTTACCACGTTAGTGGCATTGGCATCATAGATATCTGATTAAAGTTGCAATGGTACACGGATTAACAGGTTAAGATTTGACTTATCACTAAACTTTCTTGAAAAAACGGGAGGCTTATCGGCCTTCAGATATGCATTATCATACACTGGTAATGATAGAGCATAATGGGATTAAAAGTATCTGACTGAAGTTGTTGGATTACATGAATTAAGAAGAAATCCGTTGACTTGGTGATAAACAATCTTGAAAGAGCAGGAGGCATCAAAGATCCTGCTGCATTATGACATGCTCTTTTTTTTTTTTTTTTGGGACAAAGCCATACCTAAACAGTTGTTTTGCCATTTTTTTCCATTTCCAAAAAAAAAAAATAGAAATAGAGGACAATGCTGGAACCAAATTTAGATGTCCAAATGATAATTGTGGGGGTAGTTTTCTCCTCTAGAAAATTTCCCTTCCCTACAAATTATATCTCAAAGTTATAAATTTAGCTTAAAGTAGGCAGGATCCATCATTCAATATTATATCTGGGACTGCCGAGGAAAGTTAAAAATCAATTTCAGGAGATAAAGAAGCTTAAAGCAAGGGTGGCTCGAGGTTGAGCATGGGGCTTTCATCCATCATTCAGGATAGTGCTTGGCGAGCTACTTGCTGGGACCTCTCGAGGAGAAGGAAAGAACACCCGAGAGCCCATGAATGTCATCAAAAAAAAAAAAAAAAAAAAAAGAAGCTTTATCCCAAAAAGAACCTTTCAATCTGATTGACATTTCATGTTGATAGAGCCATTTTTCTGGGAGATCGTAAATTTGTGCATGTTATGAACCGTATGAGACTGAATCTGATTTCTTAAAAACAAAAGAACTTTATGAAACAGAGAGTTGATTTTTAGACAGCTGAATACCTAGTTTCACTCCAAATTGCATAGGGAATGGCAAAAGTAAGATAACATAGGGTATTGGGAAGTGGAAACCATAAAGATCTGTAGTTAGCTGGCTAGTACTTATCACTGGGAGTATCTAGTCATAACATTATCGTTGTCAATGTTGTGAAACTTAGTTCGTCTGTAACTAAGTAAGATGATAATATAGGTATTGAAAATGCAAAAGAAAAATTGTAGTTAGCTGGTTGGATCTTATCACAGGAGAAACAATCCTCTTCCTACAAAGCTTGGAGTCTTGTCATGGATTGATTTTTATCATAATCATCATCATCAATGCTGAGAAAATCATTTCTTCTGTAAGACATAATTTGTGCCGATGTCATGTCCTTATTTCAGAGGAGTGCTCTATGGTTGCTTGGTAGATTTCCAACCCTGTTTCTTCATTCCTTGTTGTATTGTGATATCATATTTAGCGTCGTTTATAGTTTAACTTATTTCAGACAAATGAAATTCACGGATTGGACAGAGGCTGTGGATATACAGTGAAATGTTATATGGCAGTTGTATTTCTTCCCTGCTTTTTTGAATGAGTTCACATTTTGAGGAGTTCTCTGGGTGATGTTTGAATGAGAGAATAGTGGTTTGTTGATCCTTATTCAGGGTTTCTAAAGGAGTGAGAGACATTCCAGGGAACTTGCAGTCTGCCACTAGCAACATTCCTTCTGGGAAATCCCTCATGTATTTTGGCCTATTCATGGCGACTGGAGTCTTCTTCATTTTCATGGCATTTACTTTGTTCCTCCCCGTGATAGTATTGGTGCCTCAGAAATTTGCCATTTGCTTTACTCTTGGATGTTCCTTTATCATTGGGTCATTCTTTGCACTCAGGGGTACTCAGAATCAGTTTGCTCATATGTTTTCAATGGAGGTATTTTCTTTTTTCCATTTACTGCTGGTCTGTGGTGCTCTGTGTCTAGGGCTTATTGTCTTCTAAATCTTTCTTTACCCCGTCATTTGTACCAGAGACTTCCTTTTACACTAGGATTCATGGGTAGCATGATTGGCACGCTCTACGTTTCCATGGCACTCCATAGCTATATCCTTTCGGTGCTTTTCTCTGTGATTCAGGTACTTATACTTTCAATGTTTTTCCTCTCGCTTTGTCGGTTCTAATTATTCTCACCTTTTGCAGTTATCTGTGCGGCATGATAATTTATTCTTGTCTTTCCCTAGTGTTCCTTACTTCCAGTTTTCAACTAAGGTAAAAGCAATATCGTTATTTAAATCTTAGCACTGACACTTCCCTGTCATTTTAGGTTATGGCATTAGCATACTACGCAATATCTTACTTTCCTGGTGGCTCTGCTGGCTTGAAATTTCTCTCGTCTTCGATGATTTCTACAGTATTGAAATGCTTTGGCAGGTGAAGGCTTGTAACATCTGTGTAAAATTTCTGCAGTTTTTTGCTTTTTTTTCTATATGATTGTTCAATAGTTACATTCTATAGTTTGTCCTTTGAATGTGAAGTGATGGTGGACATTTTTGACAAATTTAGTTCAATTTCTCCTTTCAAGCCTCACCAGATTTCTGTGTCCTTTACAGATTTCTATAGTTGGTATTCTCTGACAACAATGTATATACAAGCATCCTGAATTGTTCTCAAGTATTGTCAAAGTGGAGAAAAATGGAAAAACAAAAACAGAAGTATAAATAGACTTCACAAAGAAAGCTTTTTAGTTGAAGATAAGTTGTATAATATATGGAGATATATTTGTAGTATATGAAAGCAACGGGACAAATAAGCTAGAAGTTCTCTAAGAATTCATTTGAATTACTCTGCTCTTTCAATAAACTGGGTTTCTATCGGTAAAAGCTCTATTTTGATGGCATTTGAGTACTAATACGCCTCTTACTCATTATTTTGTTGGGAAAGTTTTGCAAGACAGAAGTATTACTAAGAGTTAGTAATTTTTATTCAGATAAGTGAAAAATTATTGTTTTTTGCTTTTAATTCACGGTCGAGCTTCAAATCAAAGTTATGCTCTTTTCTTGGCTAGAAGTGGAATGATAAACTTGGGCTTTAGGACAAATTGTCCAGTCCAGCTCGTAGGCAAACGCCTTCAATACACAGAAGGAGTATACCGAATTGTTCTGCAAATATTAATGAGTTAATACTTGAAAGCCCCTAAAGTTACCATGTTTGGTCTCCCTATATCGTTAGCTTTTGAGGTTGAATTAGACTTAAAGTTCATTTCATTAACGTGATATAAGAGCCAAACTCATGTCCATGTAAGGAGACCAATCTCCCTTTCCACAATCAATGTGGGACTCTGCAAGTGTCCGCAACCTCCCAATTGCAATGACTTTGACATAAAAGTCAATTTCAATTGGTTGTTCCAATGAATTGCATTAGAAATTTCTTTTGTTATACGTGGATTGTCATGGAAATCCTTTGGGTGAATGGGTACACTCTCCCAGCTGGGCCTTTCATCTTTTCCAAATCGAGACACAACCTAGTTTGCATTGTTTTACACTTAGAGAACCCTCTCAAGTTGGGTTGACAGTAAAAGGAGTGGCGACAACAGGTCAAGGAATAAACTTTCAAATATTTGCAACATGAATTCGAATAATGTAGTTGAACTTTCATGTCGATCCAACTGAATGGTCCTTTGCAAGAAGGTATGTATGTTATGAATCTAAATTACTAAAAAATTCATGAAGTAACTAACAATAAGATAACCATTATACTTGCAGCAGTGAAGGATCTCAAAATATCTAAATTTTGGTAACATTCATCAAATTGTTCGGAAACTTATTGAAAAGAGCAAACTTTAGCTCTTCAAATAAGATAATTCTTGACAGAATATTTGACCGCTTTGTAGTGGACTGGCTTTTGCTTTCAGCAAGCCTTTATTCAGCAACTTTGATCTAAAGGATTCCATAATCATTTTCAGTATGCCGTTGGTTAATGTGAACCAAGTAACTTGTGACATCTCGTTATTTTTGGACCCGTTAATGGGCCTTTTTTTTCGTTTTCTTTTTTTTCTTTCTCGTTGTGTGTTGCACACAAACTTTAACTCATCAAGTCATCATCATCAAAATAAAATATTAGTAGCAGATAGGTCTCTGGGTAAAGTTTAGGAGCTTAATAAACTAATTAAACTCCTATGGAAGAGGTCACACACCACATTTGGACCCATTTATGTCTGTTATTATATTAGTCAATTAAGCCCGAAATCAAGGAAAGATATTGGAGATAAATTGCAATTAGGAGACAATGATTTGACATTTAAAAGCAACCTTAGACCACCCTAATCTTTGTTTTATCTAATTAATCGTATTAGAGAAAATGAGAGGGCCAGTTATTGAAGTGATGAAATAAAGCTGACACCATCAACAAAGTGAAAAAGTACTTTGTGTCGAGATCATTTTGGTTTGGCATTTAACTAACAGAGATAAAAGATAAAGCCAAAAAAGATTGCTGAAATTCAGTAGCTTATTCAATGAATGTTGTTAATCTCAAAGATTTAATTTGATTATTATCATGATGATTATGACATGCAAGCAAAAATTGTACCTCATATTCACTAAAATTATTAGAGCCGAAGGTATTCGACAATCTTGTTTTTGTTTAAGCATTTTTTTCATGATTATTCAAGTGACGAAAAATATTTACCGGTTGGAATTCATATACAGACTACATTAAGGGTATTTTGGATTGTTTTAGCCTAATAGTAACTAGTATCAGATCCTGTGGTGTTGGGGACGAGTATGAATATGACAGAGTGATGCATGATGCCCAACTTATAACTGCCTTTGTCTGTCTTCGGGCATACACATAAAGAAGTTTTGTGGACTTTAATTTGGTGCTATAAATACTCGAATGATGTGGGTGACACACAATTGATCTCTAGATAAGCCCATAAAAATCTTGGTGACAGGTCGTGCGAAACTTAGCTCGAAAGAGATTGTTGGTGTGCAAACACAGTATCACATTGATAGTTTTAAAGAAAAGGATGTTATATATAAACTGTAGGATACTCTTAATAGTGTGAGATCTTTTAATTTGAAGAAAGCAAAATTGAATCAATTTAATAATATCATATCATATTAAGAATATCTTTAGACGGTTTTAATCTAACAATAGCAAATTACAATATGCAAATCATGTAAAAGAAATCGTTATACTATCATCATATATAACTTGAATTTTTTAGACATTTATCATTATCCACCTTTTTTTTAACTCTCCTCCAGGAGCTCCTCTTTTTATTTATTTGGTGACTTGAACCCACAACTTTCAGATTGGAGGTGGACGGTGCTTTTATCATCCACCTTTTTCACTGGTTCCAAGGATATGGTTTAATTATTTTGTGGGTTAACAACCATGGTGATGCAGTAGACTACTTGCAGGGTCCACCTACTATCAAATCAATTTCATTCAGCTTTTGAGAGTCATAATTTCACTCACACGAATGGATGGGACCAGAAAGCCCATGCATCATCCATATGAACAACATTTGGGATTTTCTTTTGTAACGAAATATATAGGCAAAATACATCAAATGACACTTAAACTATACTCAAAATATTGAGTTCACACTCAAACTATGCAGGCGACCTATTACACACCTCAACATCTAAAAGTCGAATTTATTACCCCTCAAAAGCCGATAACCAATTGCACGGTGAGGCGTGTAACACTTGCTCCCCACATCGCCACGCCATCAGCTGCCGCCGCCACGTGGAAATCTTCTAAATTTTGTTATATTCTTTTCCTTTTCTTTGTTAATTAAATTTATACTAATTAATCCCTAATTAACTATTAAAATGCTCTAATAATTATCTCTTCTTCATCACTAAACCATCCCACCATTAAACCACCACCATTAATCGCTAACCCGCCACCTACCAAATCCACCACCCCATTATCATCAACTCCAAACCCAACCATTAATTTCATCACCACCATCAATTTTACTTCAACAAATAGTACTAATTTCCAAATAAGAGGAATATCAGTAACGAGATAAGACCTCATCTAATATTTATTACACTACAAGAGAAAAATACAAAGATGAGAGATCGTTGCTCGAAAGAAGAAGAAGAGGAAAATGGAGGAAGTCCATTTGAAGGGCAGTTCATGCAATTTCTTCATTGGTTATCAACAATGAAGAAAATTTGATTTATCTTGTCCATTTGAAGAGGCGAGTTCGTGTAATTTCTTCAATGTTGTTAAAAGTCCATTTGAAGGGCAATTCGTGCAATTTCTTCATTATAGTTGCATATTGTTTCCTAAACTTGGATGATTTGTTCTTTAATTTAATTTTTCCGGTGAGGGTGGTGGGTGTTGCTTTGGCCGGTCGGAGAAATCATTGGGTGGTTTTTGGAGAAGAAGAAATGGGTTATGTTTTAGATTTTTTGTTTGTGAATTTGAAATGAAGGAGGTGGTGTGAAGGTGGAGAAGAAGAGGGAGTGGGGTGACGTGGAGGTGGTTGGCGGCGGTGGGGGCGGTGGGGGGGGGGGGGGGGGGGTGCGTGAGAAGAGGAAGATGAAGAAGATGAAGAAGAGAGGGGGTATATTTAGCAAAAAAAAAAAAAAAAAAAATAAAAAGATAAAAATCAACAAAACGCGCCTATATTTAATCATAAATTTTTTTGTGCCACATCAGCTTTTGAGGGGAATAAATTCACTTTTTAGATGTTGAGGTATGTAATAGGTCGCCTGCATAGTTTGAGTGTGAACTCGACATTTTGGGTATAGTTTAAGTGTCATTTGATGTATTTTGCCAAATATATATTCGAATCAACTTATTAGTACTTCAATTAATTTCTTAGAAACATGTTACATCGCACAAATATAGGTGTTGGTCGACTGGAAAGCTTCATAGGGTAATATTCATTCGCCTACCAATGGAACTTTTTTTTTTTTTTTTTTAATTTTTTATAATGATAGTGTTTGAACCAACTTGCATGCGTTTCGATTATTCTATCAAGTATCTGCTATCTCCCACCCTCAGATAACGGTGCTTATTACAATTTAGGCAAATGATAAAAAAACATTTAAATTTTGCCTCGACTATTCCTTGTTTTACTTTGCCTAGGCATACATTTTTTAAATCGCAGAAGAACTTCTAAAGGACTATTTCATATTTTTCCAATGATGCTAGAAAAAAACTTAATCAACATAACTAGCATAATGATATGTTTCTCTTTTATTGCTCTCCAGCGTAGAATATATATTAGCTCATACAATTTTACGTATAAGGCAAGGAGTTCAATAGTTCATCCTTTTAGCTATTTCTTGTTCTTCATGTTTTCCACTTAGAATTTTATATATTCAACTTAGAAACTGTAGAAGACAAACACATTTGAAATTCATATTCCAAAAAGACAAAAAAGAAATGCTGAATTCCAAAAGAACAAGAATGATAAATAGAAAAAAAATTGATGGAGGGGGTTGTGGGAGGAACATGGGGCACGTTCTTGAAAGTCGCATAGTTGGTGGCATTGGTAGTATATTGATTGTGTATAATATGAATATTAACTCTTTGGAACATCCACAAACTCCTATGCTCTTGTTTTTATTTATTCTTCTTAGGATAAACCAATATTTGTCCATGATTGCTAATGTGGGGATTTTAATTACTAACATTTGGATTTTGGATTTTGGATTTACAACATCCAATCATGTCATGTTCTCATGTGACCACCAATTTTAATTGATAGATGTCATGTGCCATGCATTTTGCTAAGATCTGTATCAGCTCTCACGTGATGACATCTAATTTTACATAGTGTATTGAAAACTTTCAGATCTTCAACAAATAGCCCAAATTGAAAATTAATTCACCCAAAAAAAAAAAAGGTCTACAGAATTTGAGAATAAGGTGAAGTTCCTTTGTTTTGTTTTTTCGGTTTTAGAGGCAAAAAATAAAAGTATATTACATCAAATTAATACTGTCATCATGCAGAGTAAATGGTGTAGAAGCCACGACGTACATGTGGAAGATCCAATTAAAATGGGACATGTGTCTAATTCAACGGTTAATATGTTAAAGGACATGCGGTTTCAATATTTTATATTAGTGAATATATTTAATCACCGTTAACCAATAATTATTTTTTTAACAAATTGTATCTTTTGTGAGTGTATGATGGAAGATGACTTGCTAAAATTTCTTAGATGTAATAGGATGACAAATTTCAGTCTTTTAGTCTGCTAGATGCCTCTTGATTAATAAGTATCTTACTTCATATAGCATTTTGACAATAATTTGACATAGTTTTTCTCTTTTTAACCTCATTTTATGTGTGTGATCCAGTGATCCGATTAAATCAAATTCACATCCAGTGATCCGATTAAATCAAATTCACATTGCATAGAACCATTGAAGAGGGAAGCGCTAGCTCATGGCCGGATCCATATTAGAAGCTACGGTTTCGGCAGAATCCATTAGCTTTGGCCTAACCCGATTTTTGTGCTTCAAATATATATATATATATATATATATATATGAATAATCTAACAAGGACCCAATGAGTAAAACGGGTTGTGGTCTAGAACTCTTAAACATAAAATCCTGAATCCGTATCCGGAAGCGCTCTCTTAGGAGCTTCTCTAATCCCAAGTCTTGAAATTGAGACCTCTGATTAAAAGGATCTCATCGCTCCCTAATTTTCACATACTAAATTAACTGTGTACCATATTCTCAATGCTCTCTTTTACTTTTATCATGTGAAGCACAACAAAATATTTCACCACCAGTCCACAGTCAATGCCTAGAACAGAGAAACTGAAGAGCTTTTAATTAATTCATTGATAGTTACAGAATAGACAGTTACCCTATTTTCTTACTGAATGGTAGTAATGTCAGACATCTTTATACTTAAAGAGAAGACTAAAAAAAAAAAAAAAAAAAAAAAAAATGGAAAAAGAGAAGGACTATTCACTAGATTGCTAAGTAACACATGTGACTTTTTTTCCACATTAAAATCAGGAAGTACTTTCTTAAAGGTACTACTTTTCTCAGAATTCCAAAGGAGATAAAGTTGAAGAACTTACACATAAAAGAAAGGGTGGTGGAGATTCCATTACCATATACATAAATATTTTCATCCCATTTTAGAGTTTGGCTTCTTTTTCACTTCTTTTAATGTGTCATCACTTATCTGAGTTAATTTGGTGATGGGATGGTTGGTCCCTTCATCCTTAATCATGGGTCTCGGATTTGAGCTCTGAAAATGAAAAAAATTATGTTGGGAGTGCTAACCCCCCAAAATGGCCCTTGCAACACGCGATTCAAATTTAACCGGGCTCCAATACAAGTACCGAACACCGCAAGGATAGCCAAAAAAAAAGAAGTTAATTTGGTTTTTTCTTCCTCTTTGTAGAAGAAATGTTAAATGATTTAAAGAATTATTAAGCAAATATAGAGCAAAGACATTACATAGAATGATCATGCGATTCATAGGTAGTGACTTGGTTGAGAGAATTCACCCGAGATGGGTGAAGAGCATCTTCGTAGGACACTTACCATTATTTGTGGATCTGAATTTGAGTGATTTATTCATGATCAAAATAAATTTAAGTACGACTAAAAGGAGATTCGAGTCGATTGATATTGAAGATCAATGCATTTATATACGTTGAGACCAACTATTGAGTGGACATCTAGGAGTAACCAACTGATAAAACCAGTTAAATTAGGTTAATCATCATTAATATATAGACAACGTCATATAGCTAATTATATGAAGCAAAATTCATATAAGAAAAACATACATCTACCTTGGCAATTTGCCTTTTTTATTAATGAAGAAATAATGAATAACAATTTTTTTTTGTTCTTGATTTTTAAAGTGAAGACCCGTGATCGAATTATGTTAAATGCAAAAACACGAAGGTTGAGATCTAATCTACATGAATTTTTTTTTTTTTTTTTTTTTTTTTTTTTTTGGAATAGAAAAAGAAATTAAAAAAAGGTTAAGTTGTTGTACTTTTGTCTCTCCCATCAAAGGCCAGTGCTCTTTTTCTTTTCCTTTTTAAATATTTTTTTAAGACAAGATTAATATTCTTCCCGACAACATGACCTGAAAGTTTTGCAGTTTAATTAAATTAATTAAAGCTTAATTTTTTATTTTTTGTAACAAACCTGCATGTGCTCATCACCCCTACACCACAACTAGAAGAGATCTCCATCTTAATGCTAATATTATAAGCTCAATTATTGACTAAGAAATATATACATATTCATTCATGCACGCACTTATTCTTCTACTACTACTTGCTAAGAATTATAGATACAGATCCCTATGCTTTTAATTAACACTCTCCTTTGTCACTTTTTTGTTTTTTTAATCTATGTTTATTTAATTTTGAGCCAGAAAGATTGGCAACGGAAATATTTTAAAATCCTTTGTGCTTAATTATTTTTGTGAATTGTTTGAATTTTTGGTAGTCAAATTTACTCCTATACTATACAAAATATTTTAATTTTGTCTTTCATTATACCCTCGCCGTTAACAAATCATCTCGTTCTTGCCATTGAAAAAAGTTAAAAGTTAAAAATTACCCATTTATTTTGTTACTATTGTTTAAAATCATCATCCGTTATACTTTAAGTTGTAGCTTTGCTACGACAAAGGCAATTGCAAGACGATTGGTAACGGTAAGAGTATCAATGACCTCAAAGTATAATAGAAGTTGAAATTACGATACTTCTTATAGTAAAAGTGAATTTGTTTACCTTTTTCCCTTTTGTTAATTTCATCTTATTCTTCATTTTTCATGGTCTTATAAATGTAATATAAGAAGTCATCCCCTATGCCAGAATGAGAGAACATCAATCCCAGATAAAGTAAAAATAAATTTGGCTATGGAATTCGAGGTTCAAATTATAGTAAAAATAAAAAAAGTTTCACTATTGTTAATTAAAAAAAGAAAAAAGAAAAGAAAAGAAAATTTGGCTCTGTCCTCTATATTGTTGCCCTCCTCTCCTTCATCACAAAGTCTTTACTAACCATAAGTCTAATAACTACATGTGGCTGACTCATACTATTGTACTTACAGTACATGAGATGATGGACCATTTCTGCACCTTCTCTTATTTAATACAACCATTTGAAAGAACATGCTCTTCTTCACAACTTTTGAAACCAAGAAATATTTACCAGATCCTAATACCTATTACCCTGACCCCTACCCAAACAAAACCAAACAAAAAATTCTTAATGAATTGTACCTAGTAACTGTACACAACAAGAATTGCAGCAACTGGCCTCATAAAGAGTTATTTCTAATGGGGCTGGCCTCATAGCTATAAGGAATCCTCATTTCATTTCAGACATTAATTATGCAACAAAAAGGAGGGGAAATGATAATTTCATATTTAAAACCAGCAATTGTTTCCCTTTGGGCTAGCCAGTTCAAACCTATTTTATTCGGACTCTTCAAAATATTATCGGATACGTGGCGAATCCTTCAAAGGTAATATATTTTTGGAGTATACGACGCAAGATGCGACAAAAATACAAGTTCGAACAATATAAGTTCAAACTGATAAAAGCTAATCAAATGTGCAATTTGGTGACAAGTAAAATCCAAAGAACTAACTGGACACTTATGAACAAAAGAAACAAAGAGTAGCATTTGTTTCCCTTTCGGCCTGCCAGTTCAAACCTGTGCTGCTCAGATTTTTCAAAAATATCGTTGAGTGCGTGTGATCCTTCAAAATCGTGTATTCTTAGTGCATAAGAAGCAGTTTTTGGAAAGTCCGAACAACATAGGTTCAAACTGATAAAAGTTAGTCAAATATCACTAAAAGATAGAGTTATCTACGAACTTCGTCGCTACTCTGTCTTAACAGAATTTTTGATAAGTCGTCACAAATTTAGGATTAGCGATGAATTTTATTGTTTAGCTACAAAATTTGTCCGTCGCTAACTCTTATTTTTCAGTACTGTGTGTAATTTGGTGACAAGTAAAATCCAAAGAACTAATTGGACACATATTAACAAAACAAAACAAAACAAAGAGAAGCACCATAAACAAACAATATTTTAATCAGAAAAAAGAGAAAATAAGAGAGAAAGATAAAGATGGTGTTGATATGAACATTAATAATGAATTAATAAATCCAAAGGAAGCCATCTGCATCAGCAACTTCTGAATTAACAACCATCACCAAGTGCAATAATAATAGAAAATTGAAAGTGCTCTTGGATCCAGATCTTCTTCTTCTTTTTACTCTATAAACAAAACATGGGGTTTCCCCCTTTACAATCCCAAAGTACTACTCAACTTTCTCTCTTCTTCTTCCCTCTTAGCAGCAATGCCTGCTTCTTCAACAAATCCTTTTCTTCTTCTGTTACTTTTCTCCTTAAACTCTCTTTTTTTCTCTTCTTGTTATTCCATTGATGTACAAAGCCAAACACTTCTTGCATGGAAAAAAACATTAAACAGTTCCAATGATGTTTTAAAAACATGGGATTCTGATTCTTTAGATAAAAGTCCTTGTAATTGGTTTGGCATAAAATGCAACTCAAAAGGTCAAGTTGTGAGTATAAGTCTAAAATCAGTAGACTTACAAGGTCCATTGCCTTCAAATTTTCAGCCACTCAAATTCTTGAACACTCTTGTTCTTTCATCTACCAATCTAAGTGGTCCAATCCCAAAAGAATTCGGAGATTATCTTGAACTTAGTCTTATTGATATTAGTGATAATTCAATCACTGGTATCATTCCACAAGAAATTTGTAAGCTTAAAAAGCTACAAACTTTATCTCTTAGTTCAAATCTTCTTGAAGGTGATATTCCTTCAGACATTGGAAACTTGTCAACTCTCAAGAAATTCTTGATTTATGACAATCAAATAAGTGGTGAAATTCCAAAGGGTATTGGAAAGTTGAACAATCTTGAAGAATTTAGAGCCGGAGGGAATCAAAATCTCAAGGGGGAACTCCCTTTGGAGATTGGAAATTGCAGCAACTTGGTATTTTTAGGCCTTGCTGAAACAAGCATTTCAGGGAATTTGCCTGTATCAATTGGAAACCTGAAAAAGATTCAGACTTTAGCAATTTATACAGCTCTTTTATCTGGACCAATTCCAGAAGAGATTGGGAATTGCAGTGAACTTCAGAACTTGTACTTGTATCAGAATTCGATATCCGGTTCGATACCAAGGAGCATAGGAGAGCTAAAAAAGCTCCAAAGTTTGTTGCTTTGGCAGAATAGTTTAGTTGGAGTGATCCCTTATGAGCTTGGAAATTGCAAGGCTGTTACTGTCATTGACTTATCTGAAAATCTCTTAACAGGCAGAATTCCAACAAGTTTTGGTGGACTTTCAAGTCTTGAAGGATTGCAGCTAAGTGTCAATAAGTTATCAGGTACAATACCTAATGAAATATCAAATTGTACCAATCTATCTCATTTGGAAGTTGATAACAATGGTATATCAGGTGAGATTCCTAATGAAATAGGAAAGTTGAAAAGTTTGACTTTATTCTTTGCATGGCAAAATAATTTAACAGGTAATATTCCTGTTTCATTATCTCAATGTGAGAATCTTCAGGCTCTAGACCTTTCTTACAACCATCTTTTTGGCTCCATACCAAAAGAAATCTTTGCTTTGACAAATCTAACAAAATTGCTGCTTCTTTCCAATGATTTGTCTGGTTTTATACCAACTGATGTTGGAAACTGCACAAATTTGTATAGATTTAGAGTGAACAACAATAGGCTAGGAGGTACCGTTCCATCAGAAATAGGAAACTTAAGAAGTTTGAATTTCCTTGATATGAATGGAAATCACTTTATGGGAGAAATTCCTTCATCAATATCAGGGTGCCAAAGTCTTGAGTTTCTTGATCTCCATTCAAACGCGTTCACCGGTTCTTTACCAGAAAAACTGCCTAAAAGCCTACAGTTTGTGGACATTTCAGACAACAGGCTTACAGGTTCGTTGAGTCCGAGCATTGGTTCTTTAACAGAATTAACAAAATTGAATCTTGGGAAGAATCAACTTTCTGGTAGAATTCCGGCTGAGATAGTTTCCTGTAGTAAGCTTCAGCTATTAGACCTTGGATACAATGGTTTATCAGGTGATATACCTAAAGAATTGGGTGATATACCATCACTTGAAATCTCTCTTAACCTTAGCTGTAACCAATTTACAGGTGTGATTCCAAGTGAGTTTTCAGGTCTTAGCAAACTAGGAAACCTTGATGTCTCCCACAACAAACTCACCGGAAATTTAGACGTTCTTACGAACCTTCAAAACCTTGTTTCACTCAACATATCATTCAATAACTTCTATGGAAACTTGCCCAATACTCCATTTTTCCATAAGCTTCCTTTGAGTGATCTTACTGGAAACCAAGCTCTTTACATCTCTGGGGGGGATGTGATTCAAACGGGGCCCGCTGGACATGCCAAATACACCATGAAGCTTGCTATGTCAATCCTTGTCAGTATAAGTGCCGTGCTGGTGCTGCTAGCATTTTACACCTTGATCAGGATGCGAATGGCGGCCAAGTATGGACCTCCAGAAGTTGATACTTGGGAAATGACTCTTTACCAGAAGTTGGATTTTTCAATAGATGACATTGTTCATAATCTAACATCAGCTAATGTCATTGGTACTGGGAGCTCTGGAGTTGTATACAGGGTAATGACCGAAAACGGGGCGACTTTAGCAGTCAAGAAAATGTGGTCATCAGAGGAATCAGGAGCATTTGGTTCAGAAATTTGTACTCTTGGTTCAATCCGGCACAAGAACATAGTACGCCTTCTCGGTTGGGCTTCAAACCAGAACATGAAACTTCTATTCTATGACTATCTTCCCAATGGGAGTTTGAGCTCATTGCTCCATGGTGTTGGCAAAGGAGCAACAGAATGGGAGAACAGATTTGATGTGGTCCTTGGAGTAGCTCATGCACTTGCATATTTGCATCATGACTGTGTACCACCTATAATGCACGGAGATGTCAAAGCAATGAATGTATTGTTAGGCTCTAGAATGGAGCCTTACCTAGCCGATTTCGGTTTGGCAAGGATTGTCAGCACTGATGTTGATGCAGACTTGTTGAAGGAGAGCCAAAGGCCTCATCTTGCTGGTTCCTATGGCTATATGGCACCAGGTAATTATTTATACTGCACTACTACTCATTATCTTGCTGATACTGAACATAAAAGTAGTCCATTTTATGATGAATCATCACAAGACAATAGATATCCTTGTTGTTGTATTCATTATCTGAGCTTGACTAAATGCATCAACTTTTTTTGAACTGACAAAGACTGGGTTATTATTTGCCCACAGAACATGCTTCGATGCAACGGATCACGGAAAAGAGTGATGTATACAGCTATGGTGTGGTCCTCTTGGAGGTACTAACAGGAAGGCATCCGTTGGACCCCACATTGCCCGGGAGTGCACACTTAGTACAATGGGTGCGCGAACACTTACAAAGTAAGCGCGATCCAAATGACATTCTTGACCCTAAGCTTAGAGGAAGGGCTGACCCTGAGATGCATGAAATGCTGCAAACTTTAGCTGTTTCATTTCTGTGCGTGTGCACGAAAGCTGATGATCGTCCGATGATGAGGGATGTAGTAGCCATGCTCAAGGAAATTCGAAATGTTGATTCTGTTGCGTCCGAATCCGACTTGTTGAAGAAAAATGCAAATGTAACAGCTCTTCCAAAATCACCTGGCACCAAGAATGTGGATTCCCAAGTGTCTTCTAGCTGCTCTTTTGTATTTTCGGATAACTCAATCTCCAAATAAGGCTTCAGCATAGTGAACAAATTTGTGAATATGGCATGTTTTATTAGCAGTATGAGTTAGAGCAGGTTATAGATTTTAAGGAAAATCATTTTCATTCCTCAATCATGTATCCTAGTAAGGGAGTTTGCAATTTAGCATTAGCATTATAGAGTGAAAAGATCAGTGTTCATCATTATCTGAAATTGGTAGACTTTTTACTTACCAATTTGTACCCTACATATACCAACTTCGTTAGCCAATGAGGCATGCTAATATAAATGGCAATTCAAATGACTGCTCACTTAAGTGAATTACAAAGGAAGCCCAAGATTTGATATTTTAGATTTATTAAAGTTAAAACATTTACAAACCATATGTTATTTTCGGGTAAAATTTACGAATAGCCACCTTTTTCAGCCCTTGTAACTGAAAAGTAGTTAGTTGTGGAGTTTCAAATTCCATTATACGGGAGTTTCAAGTTCCAGGATATTGTTATAGAGTTTTTCTAGTGGAATTTCAAGCTCCATAAGACCATATCAATAGTTATTTTTCAAAGGTCGATAAGTGGCTAAAGGACGCTATTATAGGCGAGTTAACCAGTAATAATGCTAGTGAAACGTAGCACACGTCCCATGGAGTAGTTAATATGCACACAAGCTGGCCTTGCGCACAACCGTCTAGTAGTATTTTGAGAGTCGCGAAACTGTGGGACATGTGGAAATTGAATCAATCATTGGTGGAGGATCTTGGAATTATGTACCTTGAATTTATTGAATACAAATAAAGAATCCAAGTGTCTTGCAAGAAATAGTCCAGCTAGCAACTGTGAGTTGGCCCAATCACATGACCATGTGATTTCTGAGAAAAGCTTAAGCAATTAATATGCTAGTGGATAGGGGACGAATGCCACATAACTTGGATTTCAAGTTGGAATTTACCCCCATAATGTGGAATTTTTATGTAAAACCATGATACCCTTTGCTTGTTTGTGACACCATTTGATATTTAAAAGTTAGTATTTTGACTTGTGCTTGATAGTAGTATAGTAGAAGAGCAAAGATTCACCAAATAATTGAGAAGTTAAGTAAATGAATTTATATTCACCCACGAGAAGAATAATGACCAAAGAAATACCACAACCAAACACTGCAGATTGGACAGAATAACTCAAATCAAGAGACGGCTACAAAAAAGAAACTATTAGTGAATCATCATTCCTTGGACCGATGAGGTCTACAGTTCCACACTATCTGAAAATTTATCATTTTCTATCAATAAGAAAAGCAAGCAGAAAACATAAAGTGGAATTCTTTCTCGATAACCGTGAAATTCCTAAGGATTAGTAGTACATAGTTCAAAACTCGATGGATAATGAGTTCGCCCCTCTACTCTACTCTTCTCCAGTTGAATACCAAGCTTTCGTCTATAACAGAGTTTGTGCTTACCACTAGACCAAAGTCTGGGGGCAAAACATAAAACTGAAAATGGCAGCATTATTATGTACAGGCTGGTTAATATGGCACAACATACAATTTACTTCTAGTGGAACTGCTCAATCCTGACAGAACAAGACTTCCAGGACTTTTGAATTCTGTAATATGAAGTCATCGCCAACACAACCCGCCTTCCATGTTGATCTTAACACGTCAAACTGTCTTTAAGATGGCTAAAATAGACTGAATAACCGATCCAGTAGGAAGCAATGCTTTTGTCTACCTCATCCAAATATATGGCAACAGCTAACAGATTATCATAATCTCTTTCACTGAGTAACGAGACTCTATTGAGGATAGGTGGATTCTAACTTCTTAAGTATGGAACTAACCACATTCCAATCAAAGCCACGGTACTGAAGCCAACGAATAATCCTTGCTTTACGTTTTTCTCTAGGCACACCCTGCCCTTTAAGCCACTGTTTAGATGCCTGGACAAACAATTGATCCATAGAAGGTTTTGACATAGCAAGTCCTGATTCTTGCTCTTCACCAGCTTCGTCATTCTTGAAGACCATTTTTATGGCATTTTCTGTATCCACTATGCTTACACCCTTCTTGATTAAGGCCTAATTCGAAAAGTGACAAGGCTATTAATGGGATTCTGACAAAAGCAAGGCAAAACCAAAGCTACTCTTTATATAAAGCGTAACTACTCAAAAAACTACAGATGGTTGGAATAACTAACTAGTACTTCCATAATTGCACTCAACTATGAAGTTAACATTTTTATTTTCTTTTTGGTAAGTACTCAACTTAGAATGTAATAAGAAAAATATATGCTCTCACATGCTCCTAAACGGATGGACATAAAGCAGGGAAAAGGAAAATCTTCAGATTACACAGGGAATATTCACCGAGTGTTGAAATGAGAAATAGGGAAAAGAGAGATAGTAGGGGAGGATCATCTTATCGACCATACAACCGATCGACTCTATACAGGAGCATAAAAAGGTCAGCTCAAAATCTCGTTCAGTCAAGTAGTTGACAAAGAGGAAATTTACTTGCTTGATTCGTCTTGGACCCCAACTTGATGAAGACCATCTGGACCGAGAAAACATTTCAGCATACAGACCGTCATTGATTAAACCCCTAGACCAACATATAGAACAAATCCGAATGAGGTCAATTATGTTAAAATCAAGATGGAGCCATGTAATACGAACTCACAAATGACTCATAACACCTAGTTCACTATGCTCTTCAATTTTCCTTTTAGCAAGTTCAAGTGTAGCAAGTGACAAATGTGCACCAATAGCCAAAAGGTAACTGTGATTTGAAATAACATTTCTGTGTTATCAAAGACAGTGTTCACTGCTTTGATGGAAACATCTTGATTCCAGTTCGATTTACCTGGTATGGAAATCTGTTATTACACCGTTAACAACATTGAGTGTAAACTTTCTTCCTAGAAGCTTCTTCTTCAGTTCTACAGCCGTAAGTGCTCTGCACAGTACAAAATCATGCATCAGAAAGTAGCTCTCTTTGCATTAGTCCAAGGGCCTCTTCTTTTAGCTTCAGTGACTGGAAGGAGAATTCAGGTGCATCAACAAAGGTCTAGCAGTTTCATTGTTCACACATCTTTCTCTAAGTGAAATCGATGTTCACATAGCTCTATGCAGTATGCCGGTATATAATTAATTTGAGATTTATCCATCTAATATGCCACTCAGAGTCTTCAACACCAGTTGAAAAGATCAAGTTGCAAGTCTCATCAGTACATCGAATTTCAAGGGCAAATAAATAATGACTAGTAGATATAGAGAGATAAGACATTTAACATTCTAACCTTGAAGCAAGAAATTGAACTGCAATTCTTTCAGCATCTTGCTTAGCTTTATCAGTTTCAGCTATACCACGTTCAAGTACAATATCTTCGTTATCTTCATCTTCCTTCCCTGAAATTCCACATTCAGCCTCTTATTTTTATTTTTTTTAATTTTCCATGGGTTGAAAGTTGCATCTTAATTTGAGTTTCCACTTTAGGTAAAAACAGCAGAGAGGTGTGGATAAATCCAATCATACCCCATTCAACCTCATCATCCAGGCTGGTTATAAGCTTTTGTTTATGATTTTGAGACTTGGAATGAAAAGGTATGTCTCCATACTTAGACCTTCCACCAACAGAAAATTCAGTTTCCTGAACATTCCTGTCCAAGAAACTGTGCTTTTCTATGTCCAAAAAGTGTTTCCTTGGCAAATCAGCTTCTGACACTTGGTGTTCATTTGATCTCTTGGGAATGTGCCTAACTGGAAAAGCGCTATAATCTCTGCTCCGGCAGCAGCTTATGGCACTGAACTTTTGCACCCTAATAATTATACTTATATCATACTAAAACAAACCGTATGGAAACATACATATATTGCATACCATAGTTATATGCCCATTTTAATAAATTTGAGCATATTTCATGGCCACGTTTTCCCTAAATATCAAACATTTGCTTAGCCAAACCATGAGACACAAGTACCAATTTCAAGAAATTGAGAACGAACTGTGTAGATCTTTTCTATGTCCACATTTGCCCTAAAATTTTATAAACCCACGTAAAACAAGTACCCACTTCGAGAATTTGAAGAATGAACTGCGCTAATCTTTTCTATGTTCATGTTTGCCTAAAGATCAAAACTTAGCTTAACAGGTCCACGTAACATAAGTAACCATTTCATGAATTTCGAGAATAAACAGCTGTAATCTTTTCTTTGGTCATGTTTACCCAAAATATCAAGCTCATGTCACAGAAGTACCCATTTCAAGAATTCGGAGAATGATTACAGTAATCTTTTTAAATGGTCATGTTTGGCCTAAACATCAAATTTTTGCTTAACCAACCCACATAACACAAGAACCTATTTTGCCAATTTGGAGAGTGAACTATCATAATCTTTTTGATGTTCACCTTTAGCCTAAAAACCAAACCTTTTCTTCACAGAATCCACTCACATAAGTACCCATTTCAAGAATATGGAGAATGAGCAGCTGTTATCTCTTTCTATGGTCATGGTTGTCCTGAAGATCAAACCTTTGCTTAAGAAAACCTACGTAACAAGCACTCGTTTCGATAATTTGGACAACTGCTGTGATTTCTTATATGGTCATTTTTGTCTTAAAGATCAATTCCATTTCCATAATCTGGAAAATGAACTGACTAATCTTTTCTATGGCCATTTTTGCCTTAAAAAAATCAAACCTTCGCTTAACCAACCCACATAACACAAGAAACTAATTTGGAGAATGAACCGTAATAATCTATTCGATTGTCACCTTTAGCCTAAAAATCAAACCTTTTCTTCACAAAATCAACTCACACAAGTACCATTTCAAGAGTTTGAAGAATGAACTGCTATAAGCTCTTTTTATGGTCATTTTGTCCTAAAGATCAAACCTTTGCTCTAAAAGACCCACATAACGCAAATACCCATTTCGATAATTTGAACAATAAGTTGCTGTGATTTTCCTATGGTCATGTTTGTCTTAAAGATCAAACCCATTTCCAAAATCTGGAAAGTGAGCTGGATAATTTCTATGGTCATTTTTGCCTTAAAAATCAAACCTTTTCTTCACAAAATCCACTCATACAAGTACCAATTTCAAGAATTTGGAGAATGAACTGTTGTAATCTTTTTCTATTGTCATGTTTGTCCTAAAGATCAAACCTTTGCTTCAAAAAAACGACGTAACAAAAGTACCCATTTCGATAATTTGGACAATAAAACTGCCGTGTTTTTTCTATGGTCATGTTTGTCCTAAAGACCAAACCCATTTCCAAAATCTGGAAAATTAACAGGGTAATCTTTTCTATGGTCATTTTTGCCTTAAAAATCAAACCTTTACTTAATCAACCGGCTTTCAATCTTTTGTATGGTCATTTTAGCCTTAAAAATCAAACCTTTACTTAATCAACCCACTTTCAATCTTTTGTATGGTCATTTTAGCCTTAAAAATCAAGCCTTTTCTTAACCAACTCACTTTGTATAGCCATAGAAGCACTTAAAAAAAGATGTCAGCTTATAAAGATACTATACATCAACAAATGCCAGTAATTTATGTGTGGACATTCAAATAGTAAGAACTGTAGCAAATATAGTTGCAGACTGCTAGTAAAGAATTTAATATAAACCCCAAAGTAATGAAAATTACTAACCAAGGGATGACAATGGCTCTACAATGAAGCTGGATTGAAGCTTTAACTATGAAACAAACTGCCATGTTATGTTCGAAAGAGTTTTAGGGCTTCATACATTTTTATTTGGCAAAGGGTCAAAAATACCCTATGTTTAATAAATTTGGGCTCCAAAATACCAATTAAGTAATGTTATAAATTTTCATAGTTTTCCAAAAACGTTAAAAATAATCTTTCATTTTTAAATTTGTTCGCATGTATGTCAAATGCGAATTAACTTAAATAAAAAAAATTTTTTGCCATAAATTCCTATCCTCCGGATGCGATGACATATGCGACTCGCATGTGTAACGATATATTTTTATGGTGATCGCAATTTTATTTTAAAAATAAAATTGTATTTTTAACTGATTATTTAAAACTTTAAATAAAAATTATTTTTTGGTTTCTTTATGGTATTTTTAGGATCATGCTCAAATTTATTTTTATTTTGGGCACAAAAATGCACTTAATATTAACTAGGAGCGCGTTTGGATCATCATTCCTTGGACCGATGAGGTCACTTTTTGAAAATTTATCATTTGTCTATCAATAAGAAAAGCAAATAAAACATAAAAGCTATTTTGACTCAAAAATATCGTATACATAGAATTTATGCTTTTGAACTATGTAATTAACAGGCTTTTGACATAAAGTCTGGGGTTTAGCATTATTATGTACAGGCTGGTTAATATGGCACAACATGTTTAAAAATAAAGAACAAGGTCTTGGACTTTTGAATTCTGTATTTTGAAAAACAATTTGTTGATCTTAAGAAAGGGATATTTCAGATCATAAAATAGACTTTAACCGATCAGTAAAGCAATGCTTTTTAACCTCCAAATTATGGCAACAGCTAAAATATCCTTTGATCTTTTCCGGAACGAACTCTATTGAGACTTGATCTAACTTTGCTAAATGGAACTAACCTCTAATCAAAGCCACGGTAAATAAGCCAACGAATAATCCTTGCATTTTTGATCATGTCTTTTCCTGTTTTTATTTGGCAAAAGTGCCAAAAAGGCCTCTTCAGAGTCTGATTCTTGCTCTTCACTATAGCATAATTACGCCTTTCTTGATTAAGGCAATTTATTTTTAAAGTGACAAGGCTTTTATTTTGACAAAAGCAATAAGCACAAAAATGCTACTCTTATATTAACTGGTTAAACTACAGATGGTCGTAATAACATCTTTCTATAATTGCACTCAACTATGAAGTTAACATTTTTTATTTTTCTTTTTTTGGTAAGTACTTATTTTAGAAAAATGTCACCCAAACGATACACATTGCTTAAAGGGCAATTACACAGGGAATATTCACCTGTTGTTTATATGGTCTATTAAATTTTCATCTTATATTTGAAATCTTTAAAAAAAGGTCAGCTTAAAATGCCCTTCAGTCATACATTCACAAAGAGGAACCTTGGATGTCCGCAAGTCTTGGACCCCAACCAGTGAAGACCATCTGGACCGAGAAAACATTTCAGCATACAGACCGCTTTGATTAAACCCGGTAACCAACATTTAAAAAAATCCGAATGAGGTCAATTGAAAACAAGACGGAGCCATGTAAACGAACTCACAAATGACTCTTAACACCTAGTTCACTATGCTCTTCAATTTTCCTTTTAAATGTTCAAGTGTAGAGGTGACAAATGTGCCCAATAGGCAAAGAGTAACTGTGATTTGAAATAACATTTTCATCGATATCAAAGACAGTGTTCACTGCTGATGGAAAATCTTTGATTCCGACATACTGGTATGCCATTATTACACAGGTCGGAGCTTGAGTGTAAACTTTCTTCCGTATAAGCTTCTTCTTCAGTTCTACAGCCGTAAGTGCTCTGCAGTACAAAATCATGCATCAGAACTTCTTTGATTAGTCCATTCTTTTATTCAAAGTTTCAGGTGCATCAACAAGATAGGTCTAAAGTTTGCCCATTAAGTGAAATCGATGTATGCCCCCGAGCTTTGTATCGATAAATTTGAGTGAAGGAATTACCAAAAAAGATCAAAACGTTACTAAGTTCCTTCAAGTATATCGAATTTGCAAGGGCAAATAAATAATGTCTTAGATATAGAGAGATAAGACATTTAACATTCTTTGGAAGCAAGTAATTGAACTGCAATTCTTTCAGCATCTTGCCGGTATCAGTTTCAATACATAAGTACTTCTTAGATAATCTTCCTTCCCTGACGAGCCTCTTATTTTTTATTTTCTTCTTGATGGGTTGGAACGTTGATCTTTGAGTTTCCAAGTTTGCCAGAGAGAATTGGAAAATCCAATCATACCCCATTCAACCTCATCGTCCAGGCTGGTTATAAGCTTTCTCTATATATTTTGAGACTTGATGAAAAGGTATGTCTCCATTTGAATTCTCGAATTTGCAAAAATTCAGTTTCCTGAACATTCCTGTCCAAGAAACTGTGCTTTTCTATGTCCAAAGTTCTTCCTTCAAAATCAATCTGACACTTGGTGTTCATTTGATCTTGGGTGTGCCGGAAAAGCATAATCTCTGCTCATAATTCTGAACTTTGCACAAGTAATTATGTTATATCTTAAAAAAACACATGGACAAATGGCATCATTTTGATATGCCCATTTAATGCCTTATAGCATATTTCATGGCCACGTTTTTTAAAATCATACATCTTTAGCCAAACGCACAATACATTTCCCAGAGACTTTAAACGAACTGCTCTATGGGTTTGCCCTCAAAAATTTCATAAAAGCCACGTAAAACAATTTCACTTCGAGAATTTGAATAATAATGTGACTTTTCTATGTTTGGCAAAATTTAAACATTTCGAGAATAAACAGCTGTAATCTTTTCTTTAGTAATTATTTCACTCATGTCACAAAAATTCGTAGAATGATTACAAATTTTATAAATGGTCATATTCGCATCAAAAACGTTGTGTTAAAAGCTATTTTTAAGCCAATTTGGAGATCTTATATCATAATCTTTTTATAAAAACACTTTTCTTCACAGAATAGATAATTTCAAGTCAAATGAGACCCAATTATTTTGTCCTGAAGATCAAACCTTTGTAGCCAACGACCTACGTAACAAGCACTCGTTTCGATCGTTTGGACAACACTCAAATTTCTTATATAGTCATTTTTTGTCTTAAAGAAATTCCATATAGCCAATCTGGAAAATGCTTCCGCTCTTTGACTTTTCAAAATAATTCTAAAATAAGCCAATCCAAACTGGTCCCCGTTAGTCAGAGGATATGCTTTGAAGTTTGAATCAATATCTTTTCTTCAACCAAGACAGAGTGATTACACAATTCATTTGCTTTTTGACATAAGATGAAGTGAAGCATATTGCGCTAGCGTTTCACATATCAAAGCAAGGTGTTGGTATTGTTCTGTACTTTAATTAAAAATAATTTTGTTCAAATATTGTTTTCGTTTTAAAGAAAAAGGCTATTTCAGCTCATATGTAATATCCTTTTTTAGGTTACCATTTAAATTTTGTATATTTATTTTAAAAAGTTATAGTATAAAATAGCCTTTGAGAAATTATTTTTCAAGGCAACATTAGACTTGAATCTAATATTTGCTAATATACTGCTCACTCTTATAATCAAAACATTAAATATCTTTTAATAACTCACTTTGTACTAGCAATAATATCAAAAATTCAGCTTATAAAGACCGATGCCTATCATTTGGACATTCATAAAATTTTAAATTTAGTTCAAATAACCATTTTTTAATATAAACTTCGGGTCAACTACGGTAGTTCGAAAATTGACAATGGCTTATAAATGAAGAGATATTTACTAAACAATTAATCCAAAAAGGAATAATTAGCAGAAATTACACAATTATTTTTAATTACATTTTAAATTATTGCTAAATAAGAATAAACAGTCCAAAAACTAGTCGCTAATCCCTCAATTCAAAGTGGTTACACCTTTTCGTCCTTCGTCGTCATCTTTCTATGTAGTTAATTATTAAAATAGCAGAGGCTTGTGGGCTAGCCAATCAAAGGGCAGTGGACCCCACCTATTAATTTTGATCCGATTTTAATTAAAATAGAAGAGGCTCCCACCTATTAATTTTGGATCACAATGCATTTGCATTTTCAATTTGCCTGACAACTTTTCCATAACTTGTTCATTTTAGTGATTCAATTTTTCATATATTTCAATTATTAATTACTCCACCACAAAGATTTTATTTACAAAACATATATTAAAGATGAAATAAGGAACTCAAAGATTATAATATTGTTGTTGTTTTAAAAATATTTTTATTTCTTCTCAGTGTTAATTTTACGCTTAATGAAATAATTTACTACCACACAAATATATAACGTCTCAAAGCATTTCAAATAATTCTTCAGAAAAAATATACTATAACACAAATTATAGAACCGATGCTTCCAAAACTTCTAGTTTTCTCACCTTTTAAACAGACTTTCAAAAAAAAGTTCCAATCAAATATGTTGAAAATTTCTTAAAATATGCATAGAGATAAAATTGAATTAGTTTTGAAATGTCTGATTAATTGTAATTAAGAAACATCGTAGAATATGTTGAAAGATTCTTATAATTACATCGATTAAATTATTGCGAATAGAGCCTTTTCTTGGGGTTGGTATTGTTCTGTCTTTAAATTTTGTCAATATTTGGAAATCTTTTAAATTTAAAACCTTTGTTTTTCTTTGGCGTTCTATAAAACCTTTTAAATTTTGTATATTTATCCAAGTTCCCATGTTTGAGAGATTATTTTCAAGGCAACATTAGTTGAATCTAATAAAATTTTAAAAAAACATTAAATATCGCAAGGCAAGTTTAAATTTTAATGGATGAAAACCATAGAAATAGAATGACAAAAAGAGATTTTGGACTATCTTCCAAGTTTATAAATTGTAAGTCTCTCATATGAAAATTTATGCCTCTATTTATAGTAATACATATGTATTTAATATATGAAATGGTGGAAGCAAATGGGAGAGCCATTAACATGGCTAATCCCTCAAGAACCATTCAACATGGTGGAAGGAGCATATATTCGTGAGATCTTTCATTCATAATTTCAAAATAGGCAGAGGTCACATGTGGGCTAGCCAATCAAAGGGCAGTGGACCCCACCTATTAATTTTGATCCCATTTTAATTAAAATAGAAGAGGCTCCCACCTATTAATTTTGGATCACAATGCATTAGCCTTTTCAATTTGCCTGACAACTTTTCCATAGCTTGTTCATTTTAGTGATTCAATTTTTCATATATTTCAATTATTAATTACTCCACCACAAAGATTTTATTTACAAAACATATATTAAAGATGAAATAAGGAACTCAAAGATTATAATATTGTTGTTGTTTTAAAAATATTTTTTCGGTGTTAATTTTACGCTTAATGAAATAATTTACTACCACACAAATATATAACGTCTCAAAGCATTTCAAATAATCTGAAAAAATATACTATAACACAAATTATAGAACCGATGCTTCCAAAACTTCTAGTTTTTCTCACGAGACTTTCAAAAAAAGTCGTCAAATATGTTGAAAATTTCTTAAAATTGCATAGAGATAAAATTGAATTAGTTTTGAAATGTTGATTAATTGTAATTAAGAAACATCGTAGAATATGTTGAAAGATTCTTATAATTACATCGATTAAATTATTGCGAATTGCCCTTCGTTTGGGGTGATCTTTAAATTTTGTCCCTCATATTTGAAATCTTTAAATTTTGCCCTTCGGCTAAAACCCATAGGTTCCAAGTTCGAACTCACGCGCAGTCAAAATTTTAAAAAAAATTCGCAAGGCAAGTTTAAATTTCGCTATGCTCCCAACGTATACACTTGTGAAGGAATTACGAAAGTTACGGACCGGCATACTTATGCCTTACTTGGCATAAGTATGCCCGACATAACTTTGATAATTCATTCAAAGTTTATGCGGACATAAAAGGGGGGGGGGGGGGGGGGGGCATAACTTTGGGAATTACCAAAAACGTGCCGGACCCGGCATACTTATGCCCGTTAAAGTATGCCCCCACACTTGGCATAATTCCTGCGGGTTATGCGGTCCCAAATCTTGTCTTGCGATTTTTTTTTTTAATTTATGCTTAAAAGATGCCCCCACCGGGGTTCGAACTCGTAACCTCATTATTTCATAAGGCGCGTGGCGCGAAAATGTGTAATTCTCAAAGTATGCCGGGTCCGATACACGCGACAAACCTTGTCTTGCAAATTTATGTGAGCGGGGGTTAAAGACCTCATTAAGAAAAGCTCAAAGTGCAATATAATTTAAAGACCACAAATATGAGGGGCAAAATTTAAAGACCACCCCAAAAGAAGGGCACTCCGCGCAAAAAAATGAATTATAAATATATGTTGGGCCTGTACTGGCACGAGTTCCCGTATCTAGTATCTACAATAAATAAAACTTATCCAAGTAGCTAGCCCATTGACAAGGGCATTACTTTCTCACACGGTTTGATTTTTCTTATTTAGCTCAAAGTACCTTTCATGGACTTTCAAACTATAATCAGAAGTTGGCGGAAGTAGAATTTTTATTACGGGGTGTCAAAATATAAAAAAAGCTCAATATATGACGAAATTAAGAGGGTTCAACATAGAATATATATATATATGGTGTAATTTTTCAATGAAGAGGTGTCGGAAACCCCTTGGATGCACATGGCTCCGCCACTTCAGAACCTTGGATGCACATGGTGTTACTTTCTCACAAGGTTTGATTTTTCTTATTTAGGTCAAAGTACCTTTCATGGACTAATTCAAACTATAATCAACCTTGCATGCATAAACTGCAGGACAGACCAAAAGGGGCAAACAAATTAAAAAATAAAAATAAAGAAGCACAGAGAACAGAAAGAGAGAGAATTGGCAAGCCTGAATGTTCCTTCAGTTTTAACTTCACCTCGTGATGATGCCATGCAACTTTATAAAGCTTTTAAGGGTATAATTCCCCTCTGCTTAATTTAATATTCACCTCTTTCTTTCTATTTAACTTATGCGGTCTGCTTCATTAGATTTGTCTTGTGTAGTGTAAGAGGCGAATTTAAGATTTGAAGTTCATGAACCGCCTCAAGTTAATGTAAAGGAATAAATAGGCTCACAATTATATATTTATAGATATTTAATAAATTTTTTAATACATATACGTAGTCTGGGTAAAAGCTACTGGGTTCACGTGAATTTGCCTCTGTGTCCTGTAAGTCATCTTGCTGATTTTTGTGAGTTTCCTTTTCCATTTTTCTTCTAAAATGTTTGAATTGTTTGGAGGATGAGTTGTTGATTCAGTGAATTAAGCTTTAAATATGACAAAAAAGGAACATTTTTTTGCGCAGATTGCCCTTCTTTTGGGTCGTCTTTAAATTTTGCCCCTCATATTTGTGGTCTTTAAGTTTTGCCCTTCGCTTGGAAAGGTGGTCGAATACCTGAGATCTGGGTTTGAACCCCCGCCCAGGCATAAAATAAAAAAATAATTTCGCAAGGCAGGGCTCGAGGAAAAACTAAAGTTATGCCGGATCCGACATAACTAAAAGTCTGCCCCATAAGGCAGAACTTTTCCTTAAGATATAGTTTAGTTATGTCTTATGCGATTTTTTAGTTAAAAGATAACCAAAAGTATGTCCCATAAAATGTAACTTTCCTTAAGGCATGACTTTTGCCTTATAAGGCAAACTTTTAGTTATGCCAAGAAAAGTTACGTCTTATGGGGATACTTTTAGTTATGTATGTTTTATAGACACTTTTAGTTAAGATAACTAAAAGTATGCCCCATAAGGCGGAACTTTTTCTTAAGGCATAACTAAAAGTTTGCCTTTAAAAATAAAATAAAATATATGTTTCAAGGCAAAATCTGCCGGAGGGGGTAGAGCGAAATTCAAACTCTGCCTTGCGAATTTCTTTAAAAATTTTAACTGAGCGGGGGTTCAAACCCAGAACTCATGGGTTTTTGGCGAAAGGCAAAAATTAAAGACCACCAATTTGAGGGGCAAAAGTTAAAGACCACCCCAGAAGAAGGGCTATTCACAGAATTGCCCAAAAAGGAAGCGAATTGCCCAAAAAGGAAGATCATAAGGCCCATTTGGCTAATAAAAGAGGAAGAAGAAGAGAAAAAGATAGTTATTTTGGTGATATACTACTTTAAGTTGTGATTTAGGCTATGTTGCTCGAACTCTTCAAAATAACTCTAGGTGTGTGTCGGGTCCTTCAAAAGTAGTGCCTTTTTGGAAGATTCAACACTGGTGCAGCAGTAATTTTGGAGAGTCCGAGCAACATGTGATTCAGGTGTAAGGAAAGATTAAAACCTATGTTGCTCGGACTTTTCAAAAATTTTGACCCGTGCATGTCGGATCCTCCAAAAGCAGCACATTTTTGAAGGATCCTACACAGGTGCGGCAATATTTACATTTTTGGAGAAAAACAGATATTTGCCATGGTATTATCTTGCTGAAGCAAATGATAACCTTGGCACTCATATCGTGTAATTAAAAATAAAAATAGAATATAGCATGCTCCTCAATTAAAAATACAAGCTTGTAAAATAATTTGAAGATTTTGTGATTTGATTCGAAATACTCTTCAAATAAGTTTTTGAATATTTCATCGGGATTTCAAATACTGAAGTTCGGTATTTGCAAATACTGATTGCCAAACTATTATTGCAAATACTGATCTTCAATATTTGCAAATAATGAAATACTATCTACCGCCATTAAGATTTCCTAGTAAACTATCGCTTAGAGGAAAATATACTACTTTCACCTATAACAGGTATCAGATTAACAGATAAATGATGATCATCCCATTTCGGTTTAGTTTCGGCAATTAGAATGTATGTACTCCGATGTATAATATAAATGCAACATCTTCTAATCTTTGACATAATTTGTTATGAGTCCATATATATATATATATATATATAGTACTTGAAAATCAGGAAGTGGCCTTCGAGTGAATTTTACTTGCTTGTTTTATGCAGGATTTGGATGTGATAAAGCAGCAGTCATTAACATCCTTGCCCATCGTGATGCAACTCAGCGTGCTCTTATTCAACAGGAATACAGTAACTATGTACTCTGAAGAGCTAAACAAACGCTTATCCAAAGAGCTTAGCGGTGATCTTGAGGTATTGATGGACAGTATAAATTTCGCGATAATTCAATAACTTGCTACTACTATTAGTATTAAATAAACAAGAACTGAAATTGGCAGAATTTGTGATTCCTCATTTTTAATGTTTTCTATTTCAAGTTTTCTGTTTCATGATCTTTATCTTTTTGATTTTTTTCAGAAAGCAGTCTTGCTATGGATGTATGACCCGGCAGCAAGGGATGCTACAATAGTAAGGAAGGATTTGAGTGGTGACCGTGTTGATCCACGAGCTGGCACTGAAGTGATATGTTTGCGGACTCCTTCTCAAATACAACATTTCAAACAAATTTACCATTCCATGTTTGGTGTCTACCTTGAACATGATATTGAGTTTGTGGCATTTGAAGATCACAAAAAGGTAGTCATCCTCTGTGTTTGTAAGCACGCAAAACCGTTCTTTCCCTTGAAACCTTCTTTTTTGTTGAGTCCCACATTGGTGGGATGTGGATTTATGTGCTTCCTTACATGGTCTTGGACTATCTTTTCCTTATGAGCTAGTTTTGGGCTGAGTTAGGCTCAAAGTTAATTTTTTAATCATGGTATCAAAGTCAGACCCATCTCAAATCATTGCTTACCCGATGTTGGGCCCCATCTTATATTGTCCATGCTCTAGATGTCCAGTCCTGACCCTGCGGGGGTGGGATGTGGACTTTTGTGCTTCTTTATATGGTCTTGGGAAATTCTCACCTCATGGGCCATCTTTTTGGTTTAAGCTAGGTCCAAGGTCCGTTTCTTTATCATTTCGTCCTGTTAATGATGATCACAACCATGTGAAAGAAGAAAAACCAAGCAATTTGGACACCTAAAAGACGATAGCATGCCTAGGAAAAACTTTTAAATTAATGAGGTAAAAGTAGTTTAGGATATTTAATGAGAGCTTTGAATGCTTTTCATCAGAATGGCTATATGGTGAAAAGTTGCAATGTTGCTGTCATTGCAGTAATAACAAAAAAGAAAGGGTTTTCAGAATTAAGAGATTACCGGCCAATCAGTATACTCGGAAGTGTATATAAGATTGTGGCTAAGTTGTTTGCGCAAAGAATCAAGAAAGTAATCACTCAAAATGGCTTTGTTCAAAGGAGTAGGATTCTTCCTCTTGTATTGTCTCTAAATTTTAAACTTGTAATCGTACATATTGCTTAGATTTTATGAAAGAAGATAAAGATTCATTATTTTCTCCTGATCACTGCAGTTGCTTCTAGCATATGTAACCACAATGCGCTATGAAGGGCCAGAAGTTGACAGAGTCGCGGTGGAACAGGATGCTAAAGCCCTTTTCAAAGCTGGGGAGAAGAAATTGGGAACTGATGAGAAGACTTTTATGCGGATTTTTTCTGAAAGAAGCAGGGCGCATTTGGTTGCTGTTAGCGCTGCGTATCACAGCATGTATGGTAACTCATTGAAAAAGTTAAGCTAACTTCGTTTAGCAACCTATTTGGGTTTCCAATTTTAGTTGATTAATCGACAGCAACTGTTACAGGCTGTTAAAAGTGAAACCTCTGGACTCTTTGAGTTTGCCCTCTTGACTATTTTGCAATGTGCTGAGAATCCAACAAAATACTTCGCGAAGGTACATGTTACATTTATTAAATTTCTTATCAAGTCATTAACACCTGGACCAGAGCCAGGGTACCGCAAGTGGGTTCATCTGAAACCCCTGCTTCGAAAGTATATACTCCCTCCATCGCAATTTATGTAATAAACTTCCCTTTTTAGTCTGTCTCAAAAAGAATGTGTCTTTTTATAAATTAGAAACAACTTAACTTTAAAATTACCTTTAATGAAATGATTTATAGCCACCACAAATGTTTCAGGTTTGTTTTAGACCACAAATTTCAAAAATCTTCCTTTCTTTCTTGAACTTTGTGCCTAGTCAAACGGTGCCACATAAATTGGGACGGAGGGAGTACTATATATACAAGGTCAAACTTATGTTTTATGTATATATGTAGTAAATGTTGAATCCATAGCTTCTTCGTGTGTTTACCTTTTTATAGTTTGAACCCTTAATTAAAAATCCTGGCTCCGCCACTGATAAACACGATAACCATTTTGCCTACAACACCTATATTTTTGAACTCATGCTTCTCGTAAGCTCCTCCTTATTTTGTCTAATGCTATTATCCCCTTTTTCATTTCAATGAAGAACAGAAAGTGGCTAAACTGCATTATGGTCTATGTTACTCGGATCCTCCACGAACTTATGTCGGATTCTCCAAAAATGTGTATCTTTAAGAGGATCCGACATACACTCGGCAACATTTTTGGAGGCTCCGAGCAACATAGATTTCGGTTTAGATTTTTATGCCAAAGAGGTTTGCTTAAAATCACTATCATCCAAATTATTTGTTCCTTCAACATATATGTTTAATGGATGCAGGAATTGCACAAGGCGATGAAGGGCTTGGGGACGAACGATACAACTCTCATTAGGATAATAGTCACGCGAACTGAGATCGATATGCAGTATATAAAAGCGGAGTACCAGAAAAAGTATAAGAAATCTCTGAATGATGCAGTGCATGCGGAGACTTCTGGTGATTATCGGACCTTTCTTCTATCTCTTCTGGGGACAGCTCACTAATGAAAAGTCAGCACCATAAAACAGGTGTTTTTAAGTATGTCATCAGTGTTGAAGCCCATGTATAAAGCAAGAAGTTTAAATGATAGTATGCCATAAAACAAGTATGAATTTACCCTATGTTAATTAATATTCTATTGTTGAGTTTGGTTTGATTCTGAACAGTGCCTTTAAATGAACATATGTTCATTAGTATTCAATTGGTGAGTTGGTTTGATTCTGGATAGTGTTGTGACCATATGTTAATTAATACTCAATTGCTGAGTTTGGGTTGATCTTTTCTCTTGAAGTTGTTCAACTATAATTGACATAGATAAAGATGAGGTTTAAGAAAATCACCAATATAACTCGAAAATTCACCATTAGTAGAATCCGAATTAAATGATTATCAAGGAATAAAAATATCACGGACATTCATGTCAAAATAAAAAGAATGAACTAGAATTATGAAATAATTTATTTTTTTCACGGAAACTAGATTATTTTTAACTTTTGAGGGCGTACCAGAGTCCATGGCAAACCAAATACAGACGTGGAAGAGCTATATAACAGTTGTAAAAGCAAATAAACAATAAAAGGAACAAAAAAGGCTTATTTGCTTCCGGTGTTTACACCAAGTAAATGAATGCAAGACGTGCCTTGCGTATAAATTTTTACCTCTTAATCATGATAAGTATTCTCACTTTAATTTGCGACTCTTTTCTCTTTTTGGTTATATAATATTGCTTGATTTGACTTCTAGATCGATGAATCTTCTAATGCTACGTATTTCGTCATGCCTGAGGACTAATTTCCTAGTTGACAGTCATTACTCATTAGTCATAGTAGCCTATGGATGAGATATTGCCATCTAAATCTTTCAATGCAGGTGCTAGGAAGAGAGTTTGTAAGGAACAATCTCTAGATCTTGTCTTTAATTGATGAAAGTTCACTAATTTTGCTTCTGGTGTTTACACCAAGTAAATGAATGCAAGACGTGCCTTGTGTATAAACTTTTATCTCTTAATCATGATACGTATTCTCACTTTTAATTGCGACTCTTCTCTCTTTTTGGTTATATAATATTGCTTGATTTGTCTTCTAGATCGATGAATCTTCTAATGCTAGGCATTTAGTCATGCCTGAGGACTAATTTCCTGGTTGACAGTCATTACTCATTAGTCATGGTAGCCTATGGATGAGATGTTGCCATATAAATCTTTCAATGCTGGTGCTAGGAAGAGAGTTTGTAAGGAACAATCTCTAGATCTTGTCTTTAATTGATGGAAGTTCACTACTTTTCCTCCCAAACAGAAATAATAAATTGAAAGTAGATTCATTTTATGGACTGATTAGCAGCTGGATACCGAATGAATTCACAGCATTAAGGAATAATTTTACTTGACTGGCATGCCATTTTTATCCACGCTCGTTTATCCTCACAAAACCCTTTGATCTTTCATTCAATATATCAGAACAAAGTACAACTTTTTGTACATATATTTTAGAGTTTTATCAGTTTGTATATAAATACATGGTAATATATATCACTTCAAATAAAGTTTCAGGATTCATTACTGGTTGAAGTCCTCAATGACATCTTCAACCATTTCAACTTTCTCGAAATAGTATGAGGGGAATGCTCCAAAATGTATGAACTCGCTGTACAAGAACTAACAAATTAGTTGATCCAAATGATGTGTAGTATATAAGTATCGAACTTCTCTTAGGGCAAAAACATATATTTTCCGCGCGGTGTTGATCTGCTTCTTCTCAATTCTGGAACCAATGAGTTGCTCACTTCCTTTGAATTCCGAGCAATTCTATTGGCATTTGAAGGTTTATCCTCAGGTTTCTTGAATTCAGGATTGAATGAATTGTTTACCTCAGCATTTCGAAGCATGTTATTGCCACTTGAAGGTCTGTCTTCATATTTACCAGCAAGAAATTCTTCAACTGTCTGTGATATTTCTCTGTATAATATCAATCAGTTAATACAAACACAAAAGGGTGCTAGATTCATTCAAATTCTTTAAGAGCCATAAATCACTTGCCAGTCCAAATAGTTACTCCCTCTGTTTCAATTTGTTTGTCTTACTTTCCTTTTTAGTATGTTTTAAAAAAATGCCTCTTTCCTAATTTGACAACTCTTTAATTTCTATATCCCACAGGCCACATGGCATATTTAAGACCACAAGATTAAAGGACTCTTTGGTAAATTATATATATTTTTAGTTTAAGACCACAAGATTAAAAAATTTCTTGACTTTCTTAAACTCTGTGCTAAGGCAAACCTTACAAACAAATTGAAATGGAGGGCATAACATGTTAATTCTCAAGAGAGTAGGTCATACCGTTCAACATTTTGAGAGTTCCTTGAGAAGCCTCTTGGAAGATTTCCGTTACCAAACCTTATGGTGCCACTTATATTGGATCCAACAAATGCATTCTCATTTTCAGACTCAGAAACGTCGCTTCTCTGAGCCTCATCGATCATTCCACCATGACCTCCATCAGAAAGCAGTGTCACTGAAACATCTGATTTAATCTGTATTTTAGTTGATAATTGATGCTTGCCTTTGATCTTGTTCTCGTTTTTGCTTTTTCTAATTGCACCTTGTCGTACATTAAGCACTTGCTTAAACTGCTCCTCGTCATGTTCTGGAATTTTCCTGTTGCTCATCTTCTGAAGGTTATATAGAACATCAGAGATATTTTCCTGCCTGGATTGACTCTGACATCCTCTCGTTTTATCCGAAGAGACAATAGCCGGCATGTTGGTAACTGGCTTATTGATAGTGACAGGAGCTCTAGCAGGAAAGGGAAGTTTCATTACTGGTGGATTTTCATGTGTTTCCGGCTTGATTCTGCTTCTAACATGAGCACCTCTATCAGTTGATATTGATCTTCTAACAGGTGGAGATGGTGATCTCCTCATGGCGGAAACTGCTGATTTTTCCTCTGTAAGCAAGGGCATTTTTGGCACAAAATCCTTGTCCGTGAACTTTGAGGGAAACTGGGACCTCCTTTGTTTGCCTGATGAACAACTCCGTACCTATCTCACCACAACAGAGGTGATTAGTAACCTGTTCTGCCAAGCTTCTAGGAAGCCAAAAGTGCTTAGTTTAGAAAATTGAGGTGTTCGGCCAAGCTTTTAGGGGAAAAAGGTGCTTTGAGTAGTAGCAAAAGTTGTTTCTCAGAAGCTAAAAAAAAAAAAAATAGCTTTTCATCAAGAGTGCTTTCGGAACATTGGTCAAGCACAAATTACTGCAAAATAATGGCAAAAGTGTTTTTCAAATTGATTAGCTAAACATAAACTGCTACTCTCCAAAAGTACTTTTTCGGAAAGCACTTCTGACAAAAAGCACTTTTTAAAATAAGCAGATTTTGGAAACTGGACCAAACAGGCTATAGAAGTAGATTACTTTCTGGAAATGATTTCTTGCAAATAACCCCAAAGGATATGTAAGCAAGATCTCGGGTTTCTCATGAAATCAGCCTATGTGAATATGATGTTTTACTTGGATTTCCAATTCATTTACCTCTCTACTGTCATCTAGAGGACGCTGATTGGCTTCTGTTTTCAAGCTAGCATTACCAATGTGTCTCATCGACCGTAGAGGTGATGCTTGCCCTCGAACATTTGCACCACTTTTTAGGAGTTCAAGTTCGGCTTCCTTCTTCTCCAGCACTTGCTTAAGGTTGGAGATCTAAATCAACCACAAAAACACAAAGACATCAATTACAGGTACAAGAGTTATTTGGTATTTTCAACCAGTGATTTAAGAGGTTAGACCTCTTCTTTCATGTCTCGGATTTCACCAGTTTCTTTGTTAGATCGAGCTGCGCCAAGATCTATGGCGGCAACCCTCTCAGCAAATTTGAGTGTGCTAACTGTTTCTCCAAATGCATCTGCCTCTGGATTTATGTGCACAAACATCAATGTCTTTGCCTGACCACCTAATGAATCTTGTAATACTTGGGTAAGCTTGCTATTTCTGTAAGGAATATGTGAGCTCTTTTGTGCAAGAGCAGAGATAACGTCTCCCAATGCTGACAAAGATCTGTTTATATGTTGCGCCTCTTTCAGTCTCTCGCCAACAGCTTCAGATTTATCTACTCTTTCACTTCCGGCTAAATCCACGAGGTGAAGGCATCCCTTTAATGTAGATCCAGATACAACCTCTTTCCCTCGGACATGAACTGTCAGAATACTGCAAATGTAGGAAGAATTAAAGAAGAAATACAGTTACAAATAATTCGACAGTTCATAATGTTCGTCTACTTATGTAACAGCTACCTGTGAGACCTGCTGCTCCTCTCATTTAAAGCAGTAGCACCGACAGCACGGTTCTTTTGCCCAATTCTCATCAATTCAAGAACATCTTGTGTGCATTTAACTGGAATCAAACTAGCATCAGGTACGTTGAGGCCGTTCAGTTGAGAATTATTTCGTATATCCAATGTGTGGAATGTTAAGGTTAGACAACAAACAAAAAAAAAAAGAGTCATTCTCAAGAAATTAAATCCAAATTTTTAACTGTGTAGGTGATGCAGTTTAGGTGAGCATGTTACTATATAATTCATCATATATCTATGTAAAGGATATCGCCTGTTAGCCCCGTCAATGACTAAGAGATCTCGCACTTGTTCATTATATATCTCAATCATTTGGACTCCTACTTCATACTCTATCATGTCCCTTCTTTCGTTTGTAGTGCTGAACAAATCACGCAAAGCACGATAATTTACACCCCATGTCTCATCTGTTGTCAAGTCTGGCCCACTCTGAAAGTATTAAATATATATGCAGTTATAAAATACAGCTAATCAATACTATAACACCAATTCTATCTCATAAAACTAATAATAACACTTATTTCACTTGAAAATACCATAGTGTATGTCTTTCCTGAGCCAGTCTGTCCATAGGCAAAGATACAAACATTAAAACCATCAAGGGCGGATCTAACCAACGGTTGAGTGTCCACGTATATTTGTTCTGCAAATACAAAAAGAAATATATCGATTAAGAGAATACTGCACAAACACAATCTTAAGAAAATAAGGCATCTTGAACTCATTGTTCAAGCAAATCAAGTAAAGGATAGATTTCTCATATATTATGCACCAGTAGTCATAACAAAGAGAAGGAAATGTGCTACTTATTATAAATAAATAAAAAAGGGAGAAGGTGCTAGAACGAGACGAGAAAGAAGACATACGTTGAGTTACTTTAGTTCCAAAGACCTTGTTGAAAGTGAAAATCTTCCTTGCATCTTTACCCTGCTTACGAGGATTGACAATCATGATATCTCCATTTTCGCCAATATAGTCTACTGTGGACTGCATATCAGGTTGTCCTGATAGGAATGGCCTAACTCTACAATAAACCCTTATTGTCCCTGAAGTAGAAGTAAACTTAACTTTCATGTCATAAATACTCTTAAATGAGAATGTGAGAATTCAAGAAACTTACCTTTTAGGTCTTGCACTTGATTGAACAGCATGCGATTTTCTTCCAAAACTTTGTGATAAGAAGAGGAGGCTACCTCGAGGCCCTTGATATGGTGCACTGAGGAAAATCACTTTCAGATTATAGAAGTATAGATGAACAAAAGTTTACTCATTTTCTACATAGGAGGACATTAAGATAGTACTAACCGAGCCTTCTAAATTCGTCTTCCCACCCTGACTTATACTTTTGAACATCTAGCTTGGTGTCTCTGCAAAAGATTTTGAGCTCCTGAAACATAACATAAAAGCCAACAATCAATTGTTTCCTCATTAGTCTTCATTGTTTATTTGCTTCCATATTATTTGCTACCAACAAATTGTTAGCCATAATTCAGTCAACTTGCTTAGTCAAATTATGATACCTCTAACTCCTTTTGTTGTACATCAACTATTTCTTCATTGGCAGCGGTGAAACCATTGTTATGCCAGTTGCTTTCACGTTTCCCGCCACAAATGCAGTCACTGGAGACCAAACTAGTTCTGTGCCGCAGATAATTTGATATGGCTTCTAGAACTTCTGATCTTGATAAAGGACTGCACTCATCTGCCAATATTTTCTTCAAGAATAGCCTGAGCTGCAGGTGTCAAAGAAGCTATCAATCTACCACATTCGGTCATAATGGTGAATTGGCTTTAATATTGGTAATACACAAGAAATGCCTATAATAAGATTGTTCTTGTTACCTGATTGCTTTGAGAAACCAGCAATCCAGAAAAGTTTTTGACTACTTTCCTCAGCACAGCATCAATTACCTGCAAATGTTCATCCTTAGTCCACAAGAAGGTATGACACTTGAAATTCACCTAACATGAGATTCAGCCCGAAAACTGGTATTCCCTACTGCACCAATTTATGTGCCATAAAGAATGAGACCTTTTTTATATTTAGTAGTAACAACTTAACTTTAAAATGCCTATTCTACCCTGAATGAGATGACTGGCTTGTTTTAGACTACAAGTTTCAAAAGTTTTCCTTTCTTTCGTCCCCAGTCAAACACCTTCACATAAATTGGGACGGAGGGAGTAGATTCTTAAGTCCAAAAGGAATAAATGTAACACGGACTTCCTGTTTTTAGATGGACAACACAGTCTTACCTACCATTAAATTCAATGGGAAGTCCTCAACTCCATTCCTCTCCATAAGATAAGCCTGTAGAAGCCCGAGACCAAAGCGATCAAAGAGGAAGGTCAGTATATTGGCAGCATTTGATTCTTCAAGTGAGACGTCGCCAGATAAATGGAGAAATTCCAACAGCTGGTCAAATTGTGAAGACTCGGAGTCATCCAGTGACTCATCCGCACTGTCACTACTACCAAAAGAGGACGGTGATCCTTTAGGACAGGACGTGATCCTGACAGTTCCACCATATTTCCAAACTCCAATTCCTCCAGCCTGCTTCCATTCGTAATATCCTTTTAGGCACAAAATGCAGTCTACAACTTTGCTTGATGAACCACCCTACAAGTTCAAAAACCTTAGCTCAATACAATGTCTCTTGGAAAAACAATGTGAAACACTCTTGCATATAATTTGGGCCAATGTGAACAAACTGATTATTCTAACCTTTTCAAGATCAGATGCTTCAAACGTTAAAAGCTGCATTTTGCCAACAGCTACAAGGAAGTTCCTCATGTTCTCGAAGTATTGAATAGCAGATTGGGCCGCGCATTCTGAGGACATATCTACCACTGAATTCACCACCACCTGTATATCAGGTATCAAAACATGGTTACTGAGCTGTTCAAGAATCCGTTTTTTAAGGACATTGTCCATTTAAGTACAAATTATGTTACATGGATCCCTTCTTTGCCTGATCATTGTCAAACAGGCATTTTAGGAGCTACTATCTGTGTATCCCATACTTACACACACTGCTATTAGATACCTATTGATGACCGGGTCCAAATGATATGAGTTTACAAACTGCTAGTGTATATAAGTAGGAATTTAACTTATATATATTGACAGCGTAAATTTGTTTTTTACACTAATATAGTAATATATTTTTACTTGTTGTAACAGGTAAACACTTTATTTTTTAGTTACTAATCCCACATTTATGGACGAGTTTATGTTTTGTGCAATGACAGTACAAAGAATTTGTACACCATTAGGTAAAGTTGTCTGACAAAATAAGGTACATATCAAACCTGATACAATAACTTGGAAAATAGAGTATAACCTGCTATAACCGGTTAAAATAATTACAATGTCATGAGTGTGTGTAACTCAAAATCTTTATGGCAACTAACTGAAGTTATGTTCTTCCAGGGGACCTGGCAATTTATAGAAGTTGAACTCGACAAGTAAACACAGAAATGAGGTGTAAAGAGGGTACCTTGTGAACAGCGCCAGGATTGACTTTGTTGAGGACGTTGCAGAGAATAAGGCCATTGCGAAGAGCACAACGGAATTCTTCTTCTGTGGGTTCTTCTGGGAGCAGCTCCGATGCACCAGAGTACATCTGTCGCAGCCATTCCGCCGCCTGGTACCTCCTTGCAGCTGCAAGTTCCAACCTTTTAATTACGTAGAATTTGGAAGCTACTTAACCAACAGTGTCATTGTATGGCTTAGTTTCCCCCTGCATGGTGGCAATTAATACTACTCCTTCCGTTCACTTTTGACTTTGCACGCCCCTTAAAAATTATATATATATATATATATATATATATATATATATATATATATATATATATATATATATTTTACCATAATACCCATTAATTAAGTATCGGATCTTAATAGACTTGAAAAATGATTTGGAAATGAATAATTAATGTTAAGGATAAAACAAGAAGAAAAAAGTTTGTCTTTCTCTTGATATGCTAAAGTGGACAAAGTAAAAATAAAAATTTGTTTTAGTATAGTGGACAAATAAAGTGAACGGAGGGAGTACTTTTCATTACTTTTCTTCTCTACTTAACCAAATATTGTCAACGCAACTGTTTAAACGCAACTGTTTATCCCTCTTTAATGCTCTATGTTTAAAAAAGAATGATATTATTTTCTTAGTATGGCAGTTGTTACAAAAGGACGAGTACATTTTTAAATTTGAAAATTTTATAACTTTCTATTTTGTCATTAATAACAATTTTTATAATTACACGAATATCATTGACATATTTTAAGATCACAAATCCCAAAATTCTAATAACGTTATGACAGACTTTATTTTATTTTAAAAAACCAGTTTGAATTTTGTTTTCTTTCTTGTAAAATAATTCCAATCAAACTACGCCATACAAATTAAAATTAAACTGGAGAAAATAATTTATAATAACTACTTATTATCAGGTGTTTTTCCGATTGACTCCATATGTTCCCTAGAAAAATATATTTGAGTGCTTGTAATATTATTGTTTTCTTTAACTTTCTTTTCATTTCAGGAGAATTAACACAAGGTGCTTTATTAGAAAAAGTTTCAAAAGTTTCTTCTACTTACTATTATTACTTCATTAATAGGAGCTCTATCCAAATAAAAGATACGGCAGAGTCTAACACTAAACGTTTTATACTTGTGTGTTTTCTTGATGAAAGAAAACACCATAACTAACTTGAAGTGAATATAGAAAGAACTTTTTTTCTGATTAAGATGATTAGAAAGTGTAAGGAATTTTATGTACTTGGTACAATCTGACTGGTTTACTTACCTTTTTCTCAAATTATTGAGCCAATTTTACTGATTTGTAACTTTTAAACATTTTGATTGGGTAAAAATTTTCTAAACAGTGAATAAAAATGAATCTCTCGTCAATATTTAATGCAAACTTGACCACTTGCAATTCATCAATTTTTTTGGCCAATAAATTAGTCTTTTTAACAAAGCACTATCTGGGCTACTGAGGCTCCTGCAAATGGGTTCATAGACAGGCAATAATGTATAAGAGATAGCCCTACTTGAAACTCAAAAGCTCATCTTTTTCTTACATTTGCTTTCATGGCCATTTTTCCTACCTAAAAGTAGAGGCTCCTGAAATAGACGAGCCTTGAGGCCCAAACCTCATGTCTGGCGAAGACAGTGGCGGAGACAGGATTTGAAACAAAAAAACTCGAAATATATTAAAATATTTAAGTTGAAAGTCAAATCAATGACCTAAAATAGTTTTTGAACCGTCTTTGTCACTAAGTTTCAAGCTTTTTCTTGTTATATATATGCGTGTATGTATCGACACACACATACTATATAATTTCAGATATGTATAGTGTAATTTTCTCGTATTCAATTAATCAGTCTTGGGTGGTTGTTTTTTTTTTTTGGGGGGTGGGGGGAGGATTCCTGTGGGTGTTAACAAGTACATAGTCAAGTGGGGCCAGGGCTACAATTATGATTATGAATTCAACAGAATTTAAAAGCTTTGACTCAAATCTTATAATTGTTTTAAAAATTTACTTTATACATATAAATAATTCATCTAAAACACGGTAAGCTACATTTTTTTTTAGAATTCAGAATCCATAAGCTCAAAATTTTAATTCCTCCTTTATAGTCAAGTGAATGTACCTCTACCCGTTGCATGAACTCTGCATCCTCCGATAGTTCCTATAAATGACTATGGCCTATTTATCATCTTTTCTTTGTCCTAACATTGAGCCCACACATCACTTTAATATAAGATGAATTTCTAGGTGACTAGACATAAATGTTACAACCTTCGGTATCTAACATTCTAATCACCAAATTTAAATACTTACCAAAAGTTTTTGGGAACTTACAAGACGAAATTGTACAAATACAAAGGTGCAAGAAACAAATGCCAAAACATATTGGATACTGCTATATTGGTTTTTAAAAAAAAAAAAAATTGAAGTCCTGGATTAATCAATTGGAAAAGAAAAAGTTCACAGCAATCTCAAAACTGAGTCTGAGTGCATTTTGCCCCACATGTACATAAAAGTAGAGTTATGTTCTTTGGATCCAATCTTAGCCCAAATCGTGTTGCATAAGGTTGGTAGTGCACTTTGGTGTAATGATTAATCATTAACAAACTTCTTTAAGCGTCATTCAAGGAAAATATATTCTCCTAATTAGTTATTTATACAAAAAGATTAACTTTGTTTAGGCAAAAGAACAGTAATGGGGGTGGACCAAATTGGCCGCTAGAAACTTTTCAAGTGATAGTCTAAATATCAGTGAGTCAACTACTCCACATTCTATAACATCATGATGTGAGGGACAATCTTTATTTCTTTATTTCCTCTTTTTCATCTTAAATTTAAATTCTTGGTGCAACAACACCACTACCCCTCTTTGCATGTTGCAGTAAATAGAAATAATCTTAGTTTCTTTTGTTCGCATGATCATTTGTTGTTTATAATCGTGGTGTCCTCGTCAACTTGTATATACTTCGACTAATTTTATAAGTGTTTGTTATTTCTACCAGCATAAGTATTAGATAATTTTATCCATCAAAATTTGAATAAATCAAAAGAAATCGCCTAATATTTTTGTTCGTATAATTAAAGTCAATTTTCTAACTAAAAAATGTAAAGACTCATTGAATCTGAGGGGGTGTGACCTAACGTTGAAGCTAGGTTGTGGTAAGCCGATTCAACTGAATCTCCCTCGCTTATAATGAGCAAGTATCATAAAGAATATTTTCTCATTATATCCAAACAGTTGATTTCCCTTAATACAAGTGAATATTCTAGTATAGTGGAAAAACGAGGTTTAAAAATTACTTATGGTCAAGGTTCAAATCTAAGTATGACATTTTTGTAGTAAATTCTCTAAATCTCCTCTTATGAAATTGTAGCTCCGCCAGTGGGACCTAAGTAACGGGACGAACTTAGACAAATTCAAATCCCATATAAAGTAGGTGATTTGTTTCTCATCTATCCAATCCGTAATGGACAGAACTATCTAGTATCTATATCTTTTGGGAGTAACGTGTCCACACACTACCGTTATAAAAACAAGATTTAAAAGAGTAAAGACTTTGACGTATTACATACCTGCTTCTTCAGCTTTTCTTTGAGCTAAATCACGGTCGTTGAACATCTGTTCTGTGTAAGAAGCTTCATTACTACTACAATTGTAACCCAAATTTCCCTTCAATCCTCTCAAGTTCTTAACAGGACTGTTAAACAATGAATTGATCTGATTTTGATTAATCTCTTGCGGCATCTTTGTTGATCTTCTCAATAAACTTTTGTCCTGTACAACATTTCACCAAAACAGGAAATTTTGCTCATTAATTAAAAAGTTCATGCATATTTGCAGGTACATGAATCATAAATCACATTTGAAACAAAACACATTATAACTTAATTAAGTAAGAAAGACTTAACTATCAAAAACACACCTAAACTATTAGTTCCATACTTCAACTGTGCATTATTCACTTTACCTACCTAAACTCTCATTTCCTTTGTATTAAAACAAACTTCTATGTTGAGTTGGCCTCCACGGGCCTGTTATTGATTGATTTCAAATATTTGGTCAACTAAGCATCGAGTTGTGTTTTAATACAAAGAGAGTAATGGTGTAGGTAGGTGACTGGAACAATGGATAGTTGTTCCAAAGAAGTGCATTTGCTATAAAAATGAGAAAAATTAACAAACTAGTTGATTTATAGATTCAGTGTACCTGTCAGAGAGTAAGAAGTTCGCAATGGATGCTGGAAAGTGAAAGAACTATGAAGAAGATCAAAGTAGAAGATTAAAAGTCATTAAACGGTTGTGGATTTTGGATCTGAACAGCTAAAAAATGAATCGATGATTGATGAAAATGTTTAACGAGCTTCTTGTGTTTGGTAATTAAGGATTGAAGAAATATAGGGAGAGTTTTTATTTAATGCAACGGACACACAGAGAGAAGAAAACAGAGAGACTCTGTTTTAATATAGTACTTAAGATTTTTGAGGAAAACAAAACGTTCTCTTTATGGAGTCTTGTTTTAACGGGGAAGTTGTACGGATTGAATGTGAATGGGCTGTTAAGTGTTTTGACGGCGATGTGTAACGGCTCCACGTGGCGAGTTATAGAGCAATTCAGGTGTTGACAGGTGGTTTCCAGTTTGGGGCCCATTGAACGTTGGACTAGGCGGCAAGATCTAGCCCAAAGTTGATGGCATTTTGACTTTCCCTTTTTAAAACTCATTGCTAACAAGTTGGTTCGAACATCTCGGTGCTAACAAGTTGGTTCGAACATCTTGGTTAATATAAAAATATTATATTTAAGGATGTATAGTTAATACTATTTTAAACTTGTAGTCAAGGATAATAGTGTGACTCTCTAAATTATAATCGTGATATTCTTCTTATGAAGATGGGACAAATATTTATAGGATAATGAATAAGATATGATAAGAACATACAAATATTTGATATTTAATTTACATCAAATTAATATAATTTTAGCCAAATACTGAGTCTATCCAAAAATAATGAAAATGTATATAAATAAAACATGCATGAAAATGGGACTATAATATTGTAAATGATAATACTATCACTTGGGGATTAAAGAATATGGTCATTTATGGATCTTGCTGCTGGAAATTACTGTCTATTAAATAGAAAGCAACTAGGCCCATCCAATGCTAAACAAGAAGTGAAAAATTTTGGATCTCTAACATTAGATTGGACAAAGAAGTACAAGTGTATGAATTATAAAAGAAAAAATGAGTCATGTCAACTTTTTTTTTTTTTAATTTAAATGGTCTTATCTGAATCTAAATGAAAAATTTATCAGCATCTAACTTATTTAGGATTGAGACGTAACCGTTGTGTGGTTTATCAACTTCTTTTAATTACAAGTAATAGTGGATTAGAAAAGATCCATTAGGAATGCGGGTCAAACTTCAAGATTAGTGGATCGACTCACATGAATCCTACTTCTATTTCACTGTCCAGGTTGATAAAAAATAGTAATATTGTAATTCATTTCTCCCCTCCCAAAGAAAGGAAATGACAATTGTCTTTTGGGTGACATCCAAATCCTAGAGTATATTCTTTGAACAAACATAAAATTCAGGGTAAGGAATCACATCATTATTTTAAGAGGAAAGAGCACGGTGTTTTTAGAGAATAACAAAATACTTACACTATTTTCAAAGTGAGGGTGCAGAAGTAAATTATTAATGACTGAAGTGGTTAAAACACCCTCAAACTTGACGGGGATTATTACTTTAATCTCCGAACTATGCCTAGTATTAAAAACACATCTAAACTTGATTAAGTGAATTTAAAAACACCCCCGAGTTGTCACATGGCATAGCAAGTAATGTCAAACGACTTTATGCGTGTGAAAGAGTAAAAAACACACCACATAAGCAACTTAAAAGGAAAAACTCATTATTTACATATACCCCTTTATTTTTAATACCTAACCAATAATTATTTAGGCCCTTTCTTTTCCATATATGTGTTCCTCCGTTAAAACACACTTCAACTTCATACTTGATTTTCTTCATGATATTCTTCTTTAATAGCTAACGTTTTTAGTCATATTTGTAGGTTTTTGGCTCAATTATCTTGATGACTAAACTTTGTTGATGAGGGTTTACGATAATTTTGAGAATTTCAGGGTCCGAAGACAATAGCTGAAGGGGAATTTGGGATTGTAAAAACAATTTCATAACTTATTTTGCTCGGTTTGTTGAATGTAATTTTTGTTTTGATATTTAGAAGGTTCAATTTTAGTATAATTTTGTTTCCTGACATTTTTTTATTGGTATGAACCAACAATTTCCCACATCAAGGTAATGTTGTTATTTTGAGTTTGCTGAAGAAAAGAAATAAACAGGAACAAGAATTGAAAATACTTGGCAACCAAAGCATATATTATAGACGAATAGAATAGAAATCTCGGGCGATGAACCTTAATCCATCCGATTTGAACCCACCCACACTAATTAAACTTCAAAACCAACAAGAAACGACCCTTACAACACATGTTTATCAATTTTTCAAGACTAAAACCCTCATATTCATGAAAATCAAAGGAAATGGGAGAGAAATTTGAGAGAGAGAGAAGTTGTAGACCCTTCAGCATGTGGGGTTATTTGACTGGTGTTTTAATGGGGAGTCTTTTTTTTTATTTTTAGTTTTAATATTATAATTAGTTTGTATATATATAGAAATATAAAATTATTTTAATTAGTCTACGTGAATCACACATCAGATAAAAAGTTCAGGTGGATCGCGTAAGGTCTATGAGCTCGGGAGCTTTTTTAAATCCACTTATCCAAGTCTAGGGGTGTTTTTAGTACTAAACATAATTCCGCGATCAAAGTAATAATTTGTGTCATGTTTGGAGGGATTTTAACCACGTCAGCCATTATTAATCAACCAAAAAATATCTTGAACGTAGGAATAACAAAAAAAAGAAAAAAAAAAGGAGTTTTTTTTTTAAAAAAAAAAGAAGAGCGAATATATAGAACAAAGTCCGTTAGGATAAAAAATGAACGTTACGTTGGATACCTTCTTTTTGAATGATTTGAAGAGGCAAAAGTTTATCATGTCACCTTTTACTGTACGCCATTGGACCACTTTAAGAATAAACAATTCTGAATAATCTAAAATAAATCTTCTTTGTTCTTTTACTTCGTCACTCTTGTCTCTTTTTTACTGAGTTTATTACTCAAGTAGTTATTACTACTAATCACTGGCTTCACTTCGAACCAGCAAGAGTGATGGACATGCATAATTAATTTGTACTATGGTGTGTTTTCCAAAATAATTTAAACCTTAGTTGACACTAATAAATGCTTCCCACTCCCCCTTCCTGGAAAAAAAAAAAAGAAAGATGAAGAAAAAATATGAGGAAATAGAGATCGGAAAAGGAGGATATTAGGAGGAGGCACAATTATCTAGATCAAACCTCTTTATCATGCTTAATGATTATGGGATTCGTTGACTATTGGTTTCTTGAATGTTCGGTACTTGTATTGGGGCAGCGGCTAATATGAATTTGTTCCACGTAATACCCATTTAAAGGAGAAGTATTTCCTATTAAGAATTTTTCATATCCAAGACTCGAGTTTGAAATCTCCCGTTAAGGGTGAAGAGATCGTATCCCTCCCACCACAACTTTTGGTGGTTGAATGGCAAAGTTATCACCAAAGACTGTGATGCATGGTAAGCACACTTCATCTTTAATAAGATGTCTCGAGTTCGACTTTTAAAAATAAAATTATTTTTACAAGGGGCACTTCATCTCTAAAATAAGTTTTTTGCCGAATTAGTCTACCCGAAACAGTTAACCGAGTGGGATAAAATGAGAGAGTTGAATTATTATAAGGTTGAATTTGTTAGACTAGAATTGGTTTCTTAAATGTAAAAGTTGAATTTGTACATTTGGTGTTGCATTGCATGCCATATAACAATGCTAACAAAGAGATACACACTGTTTTCCCCGATGATCATGACTAAAGTGTAAGACAAAGAATGACTCCATCATCATTGTTAGAAATATGTATCTCAAAAATTGATTATATATGTAAATGTATGTAAAACAATTATAATAGTAATTAGTTTTAAGACTTAAGAGTTAGATGATCTTCCTTCACATGGTATAACATCGTTTAATTCTCTCTATAATTCTAATTAATAATTTAAACTAATTATCTTTTCTCAACTTCATTCATCGATTAGCTTTCATTTGCTCCAAAGTTCTTATGAGCTTCTTTAATCCGTAAAGCATCACAGTATGTTAAGACTTAAGACAAGAAAACAGAACGGTTCTTCGAAAAAAGACAAAAAACGCTTTATGCTGTCTTTCGAAATGAATACAAGATTTTATATTGACTGCTCATATAATTCTTTCACAATATAATTCTAAAACATGTACAATACAACAATAACTGGTCAACAAAGATAATAAGCAATATTCAAGTTGGTTATTTTCTCCAACTTTTTAAGATCTCCTCCCCGTTAACACTTCACAGATTGTTAAGCAACTCATATAAATAATTAAAGATTAATTCCAAAAACTAAACATGCATAAAATCTAGCTACTAAGAAGATTTAATTGGCACGAGTGGGTCCTAGATTTATTCCAGATTTTGGATCTCAATGGTACGTCGCATGGTAATACGTAATATTCCCATTATGTAGTTTATAATACGTATTTTACAAATTGTTTACATTTGTTCTGCACTTTGTGATTATCAAAAGGGATTTTTTTTTTTTAATATGAAGGTACAAGAAAATTGTAAAACTCGTATTGCTATATGAGAATACTAAATCTTTCTTGTTTAATTACCGACAATGCTTAATAGATAAATTGCCTCATTATAATTTTTTTTATGTCCCGTATCTATTTTGAAACTCTACTAAAGCGTTTTCTACCAAAAGGCGACTTCATTTTCAAGACTCGAATCCAAAATCTCTAATTAAGAATAGGAGGATACTTACCACTTCACCATAAGGTTTGATGCTCTTCATTATGATCTTTATTTCCCTATAGTTGACTAATTTTAAGTTCTTTTGAGATGATGCCGCAATTGTGGGGAAATTTGTGGGATTGTGACATTGCTTTGATTTAGTGCATGAAAGTTGAAGAAAGGAATAATTTCTTCCACTTTTGGTTCTTTTAGGTGGGGAAAAGATGATCATTCTTTGTTCCTCCTCTTCTTTTTTTAACCAACTGGGCAACGGGCAATTATGAGTATGCACCCCTAACTAATTTTCGCTATTCTTTTAGCTTTTTGACAAAAAAAGAATAAGAAGAAGATGATTATATGCTGGCATGATACTTCCAAATGATTCTTAGGGACCCACCCCCAACCATTTCTAAGACTTTCGAGAAGGTGTTTACTATTACCAGTGCAGTAAAATTTGTAAATTTTTACGTTTTAATGCACGTTAAATTAATTAAAAAATAGATTTCGGGTCTAACTCAACTCTAAAAACCTGCTTAAGACGTAAGGATTACAAGATTATTATACAAAGAGATCAAGCTTTCATCCCACTACCTAAGTAGACTTCAAACGCCCTCGCACGTTAGGAGTGGACATCTGGAGTGTGAACGATATAACATGAGGCCCGACGTTGCTTAACCAAAATATAGACCATGATAAGAAACGGATATGAGGTCTAACTTAACCCTAAAAGTTAGGTCATGACGTTAGAATTACACTAGACCTTATAAATTGAATTACTTTTCTTCTAACTTTCGTAGAACAAGTATCACGATAAATGAGAATTTAGAAAAATGATGAGAAATGGAATGAACTTACTGTCTTCATAAGTCGGCTTACAATATTTCCTATTTATGATTATTAAATTTAAATTCCCAAAAGAGGAAGAAGAAAAAAAAAAAAGAATTTGCCTTTCTCTAGTTGCGTAAACTAACAGTTGCTCTTACCAAAGTTATGGCCCATCAATATTTTTAGATGGTACACTAATCCATCTAAAATATTGTCAGTGCCCACTTTCATTTTGGTGCTAAACTTATGGGCTTTTGGGCATTTGAATGATGGACAATTATAACCACAGCAGCCTAAACTTGCGAATTGCCCTTCTTTTGGGGTGGTCTATTTGAAATCTTTAAATTTTACCATTTAAAAACCATGTTCCAAGTGCTCGAACCCCCACACCAAAATTTTAAAAAAAAATCGCAAAGCGTAGTTGAAATTTCGCTATGCCCCCGCTCAAAGTTACACTCTGGAAAATTCCAAAGCATCTTGACCGCAGATACACTTGTGAAGGTATTGGCATAAGTATGTCGGGTCCGCATAACTTTGGTAATTCCTTCACAAGTTTATGCCGATCCCATACTTATGAGCAAACTTTTAATGGGCAAACTTTTAGTTAAACCTTAACTAAAAGTCTTTTCCTAGTTATGCCTTATGGGACAGACTTTTAATTAAGGGATAACTACATGATATAACAAACATATAGTGGGTATTGATATTTAGTAGCTATACTTTAATTTAATTACTTTTCATAGCAAACATTTGTGTATTAATATCATTTAGTAAATATATATATACACACACAAAAAAAAAATAGAATACTCATCTCCTTTGATAAATTTCTTTGTTTCTTTCGCAGAGTCTTCCAACACCATCGATTCATTTCCATGGCAAGCCAAAGTTACTTTGATTCTCCCACAAATTAACCACCAGATTACCCAATTCCATTATCTCCACCATTGCCCGACTTATCTAAGGACATAGAACCGAATATTAATCGCTTCTTCTAATTCAATATCGGATCTGGTTGCTAACTCATTTCCGTCGCTACCAGACATAGATCCTCCAGATCCGGTTTGGTCTTATAAGAAGTAAGCTCCGGTGATGGCTGCTGTTATTGGTGTTGGTTGTGGTTTTATCCAGTGATGGCTGATGTTATTGCTGTTGGTTGTGGTTTTATCTCTCTCTGTTATCGTGTTGTTGTTGTTATGAGAAATTCGTGCCCGATCTAGCCGAAATGGTTGATTATCTTTTAGCTAGTGGTTGATGTTGTTGTATACATGAATACGGCCAGTATTCACGTTTTTTGAAAGCTTTTTTTTGTTAAATGTTTAGATTGTATTCATTTTTTACTATTTATTAATTTTTATCTATGTTTTTATGTATTCCCTTTGTTATATTCATCAATATAGTTTTATGAATATAGATAGTTATTTCATGAATACAATGAAAAAGTAGCTACAAATGAATACAGTTGAGTTTCATGAATACAGCATAAAAAAATTGTATACAGCGAAAAAAACAATACAACAATTATTGGTGTATATGTATTCAATTTTTACTCGTTGTATTCATGAATACAACAAGCCAAATTATGAATACAGATAGTTATTTTATGAATACAAATTAGAAAAAAAAATTATTGTATTCATGAATACAAGAAAAAAAATTGAATACACATGTGAGAGCCGGACCGATTTTTCTGAACGTAAATATCAAACATTAGCTATGCGGCTTGTTTAACCCCCAAATGTTTGCTATTTATGTAAAATGCCCTTAATTAAGGCATAACTAAATATATGCCCCATAAGGTATAACTTTTCCTTAAGACATAAAACTTTGTCTTATAAGGCAAATTTTTTATGCCTTTAGGAAAAGTTCCGCTTACCAAGCTTATGCCCCATAAGACATAACTAGGAAAAACTTTTAATTAAGGCTTAACTAAAACTTTTGCCCATTAAAAGTTTGCCCATAAGTATGCCTCTCCACCAAAGATAAAACTTGTTAAGGAATTACCAAAGTTATCGGACCAGATACTTATGCCAAGTCCGCCCCATAAATGAAAGTATTAAAGGTAATTCCTTAACAAGTGTATGCGGATCCGGATACACGCGATCCAAACCTTGCCTTGTAATTTTTTTTTTTTAATTTATGCTTGAGCGTTCAACTTAAAATTTCGCGCGAATGCTCGGGTTGCAATGCGAAGGGCAAAAATTAAAGACTAGCAATATGAAGGGCATAATTTAAAGACCACAAATATGAAGGGCAAAATTTAAAGACCACCCCAAAAGAAGGACAATCCGCGCAAAAAATAGAACTTTGATGGGCTATCAGGCTGGCAAAATTAGCTATGCGATATTTGCTAATCTATTTGTCATTATGATCACATTACCGGTTGCAATAGTCATCAAGTTAAGGTTTCTGCACCATTAAAAATTGTAGGAAAGGGGCAAATACTCCTCATTCTTAAGTCTCGGGTTCAAGACTTGAAAATGGAGTTGTCGGGTACAGAGCGCTTTACTTCCCAGAGTAGACTTTCCGTGCAAATTTAGATTACTTTGGCTCTAAATTATGTATCGAACATTGGGTGAAGAACAAAAAAAGACTTATGATGAGAAGACAAGCACACATTTGCGGACTGATGATAAATGATCAAATGTGTCACAAGGGATTTGACGCATGAAATGCTAAAGTTAACGGAAGTAAGTACTTTTGGATGAACTTAAATGTGACATGAAGCTCAATGTTCTGAGTTTCTAACCTAAAATCTTACATCAAGACATTTGCAAATCTTTTCGAATGTCTTTATTAAGAAAATCTTGTCCAACATTTTGCATTGAAGCGTTGGAACATCAATATATATACAACAACAACGTGTACCTCAAACATAAATAATAATTAGGCAGCTCACTTACAAGAAACAGACTGTATTCATCTACTAGTGGGATGTGGACCAGACGCTAAGGTCCCGTTTGGCCATTAGAATTATTCACTTTATTCCGGATTTTTTTTTCACTTTTTTCCGGAATCAGCGTTTGGCTATGAAAATTCCAATTAGAACTTGAAGTTGTATTCCGGAATTCCAGAAACCAGAAAAACTTGTTTTTCAAAAAAAATCACTTTTTTCACAACCAAAATAAGTACATTTCAACAAAAAATACAATTTCAAAAACTATGGCCAAACACAACTCCAACTCCAAAATTTCAAAAAAAGTGATTTTTTTTTTTTTTTTTTTTTTTTTTTTGGTTTCTATGGCCAAACGCCTACTAAGTACCAGCAAGTGTGTTAGGACTGTCTTGGAAATTACTTGTAATCACGTGAGTTGAATGGTGTTACTGATACCTAAATGCCTCTTTACCAAAAACATTCTCCAGCTAGCTCCCTGTCAAACAAAGACTTGCTATTCCTCTTTTGGCACCCCAATTGCCTATAACTTGTATTTTCTTTAACCCTTCTCTTACTCGATTTTCAATAATTCTGAGTTAAATTTATAGCAAATTGCAAAGCATTTTCTTGAATATATATAATTTATGTTATTTTAAAAAAAGTTATTTTAAAAAAAGTTATTCTCATTAATATTGGGATGCATGCACAACGAGCATGTCCAAAGACCAATTCTTTTGATAAGTACTTCTCTTCATGTTATGAATTAAAGAGTTTAGTGCTTGATGACAAAACAAAAAGTTACAAGGGAATTCAAAAAAACGTAAAAAAGTTATACAAGAAGCTTTTTGTGTTAGAAAAATTCAACATTTAAATATATAATAATAAAAAAAACTCTAATTATGCAATATAATATTTCAACGATAAAAGGTAAAATTCAACGAAAAGAATGATCCAATTAAACTCTTTCTTTTTTAGATTTAGCTTCGCCACTCCGGTTAACCAAAAGATATTTGGTACAACTCATTCAACCAGCCAAACACTAAAAATCTCAGATTTTGAAAGATTCTTAATTTTAATTAGAAGATTTATTTTGTTCAAAATGTAGTACTCCCTAATTTTAAGCTTTACTCATAGAGAGGACAGGAAAGACAATGATCCTTCGTTCTTTGCAGTCTCTTTTAGAATTTAAATATCAAGGTTACGTGGACGACGTCCTATGAACAATCACTTCACCAAGAAAGTTGAGATTGATTGTATGTGGTGTTATTAACACAGACCAAACCATTCTAGTTTGTATTCGCTTACAGATTCAGATTTTAAACTACATAAATTTAATAGAACACTGACTGATCATCTAAGTTATTGAATTCAAAATTTAATATATATACATACGTTTTATATAAGATTTGAGATAAAATTACTAAATTCGACTGAACTCGTAAATCATATTGTACGTCCACCCCGGAATATTATAAGGATCCAAGGAGGCCATAATGTGATTAGGGCAAAAATTGATCGGCACTCCGGTGGTTAAGCACAAAAAGTATATATGCAAACACATGTCATGCCTCTATTAATTTATTGTAAATATCAAGTGACAAAAAATTTTTAAATGTGATAAGTGAGCTTATTAATACTGATTAGACTCTTTATGACATAGGACGAAGCAAATAATTTCTCTGCCATGTGGTAAACATGCAGATAATTAATTTGAGAATGTATTAATTTGAAAATGCTACTTGTCATTGAGCCGATTTTTCAAGCAACTATATATTCAATTGGTGAAGTTAGGTATTTTTCATTCTCGGTAATATAGATTTAAGATTCGACCTCACTTCTATTCACTCTGTGATATATCAGACGTAGCTATTTTCTTGGTGCTGATTGTGCCGCCCTGTTTTTCAATTGGTACACAATTGATGAGGCTGATCACCAATATTATAGGTGTTAGGTCAAAATAATTAGGTGTAATGCCACAGCTACGGAGCAAAGTTTGAACAACGATAAATAAAGCAATAAAAAGATTTACTAAAAGAGACAAAACTTTAACATATATAGTTCAGTCAATTGACATACGTTCATGACGGAAATGAGCTATTCACTATACAAAAGAAAGTACAAAATGTCTAGAGACCTAACTTCACAAAAGTCTTCTACAGAGAGGTTCACAAATTGGCAGCATAACACTTGTATCTCACAAATTCTCTCTTTAAACAAGACTTTCTAATCCTTTAGGGCTATATTGTGAATGTTACGAAGTGAAAAGAAAAAATCCTAAATTTATAAGAATCCAAAACTTTTTCCTATCATCTATATATGAAAGATTTATATTTTCCTCATAGATCAGGAAATATTAAAAAAGAAACTCCCAAGTATAATAGGAAAACCAAGACAAACACCTAATAAGAGTGTGTGAAAAGAATGGGAGTGAAAAGGTAGGGAATCTTGAAGAGATGAAGAAAATGATGAGGTGCTGTTGTTAGTCCCACACTTTGCACACATCAATACAAAAAATGTCTTACATAATTATTGTCAATTCCGCTTGATAAATTGGAAAATAATGGCAGAAGTTGATCCGAAGTGAAGGACTTTAAATTTAATGGAGAATACTGTGAATAATTTAATTTTACAAAGTTCAAAGATTTATTTAAAACGTTTTCCATTAATTTATTGTAAATATTATAGATTTGTGAACCAAGATGATCACTAGCCTATTGAGCTGGTAAACAACAATGAGAGTCGTATTAAAATTCTTTACACCCTTGCACATCACTATCACTACATACTACTATAACTTAAACCATTTGATTTTTTTTTTTTTTTTTTTTGAGCTAGTTGGAGATTTAAGTTTTCTGATTTTTAAAACAATTTTACCTATGCAGAGTAAGTTTTTATATCATAAGACATAGATTATTGCTTAATCCATGGGCACACTAGTTCAGATTTGTCGGTTGATACTGTTTTAGATTGAGTCAAAAGAGTATGATAATATTGAAAATATAGGAAAAAGACCAATTGTGGAGCCCTCCTCTTTGATTTTCTACAATTGTTTGAATGTTGCTAAGACCTGCCCTTACAATCTTCTAGTGCCGGCAAATAGGTGTCAGTGTGTCACACACAACTAGACCAGTAGACCATTATTGGGTGGTTGAACTTTTAAAACTTTTCTGTTATTTGTGTGGAAAGGGTAAAGGCAAATAATATTTTTTATAGGCAATTTCCGTATTCAACATCTTTGAATTAATTTCTGAGGTCTTGATAAGGTTCTCCATTCTTTCTTCCATTTTGATAACATTCAAATAAATTTGTCGAACATAGTGTGGGTAAGTGATAATCACATGACACCGACGGATGTGGTCGAATGAATCTAATTCTTCCACTTTTAATTAAAGATCTTGGATTCGAGCCATGTGAAAAAAAAATGTGGTCTTCATGATAGAAGAGAGATACTTGTTTTAAGAATCATCATACATACATATATGACTAAAGTATGTCATTCATGATACATAAAATATTCACACAAAGTTATTGCTATTGCTAGCTCCTACATATAGAACAAGGTATTAAAATGTAGTGACGGAAAAGTCAATCAACCTTGGAAGAGTTGGAAGTGAAGGTGTATCTCTTCCCTGATTCCGACGTACGTCCTCACATAGAATTGTTTGATAAGAAAGCCGTTGACCTTTCAAATCTCAGAACGACCTAAGATAAAGAATAAAATTGATGATCCCAAGTAAGAATTTTTTTCATATTATATGGAGTGTTTTTCCTTTAATGTATGATCATACACAATATGAATCTAAATTAGTCAGTCAAGTAAATTGCAGATATTACTTGATTAAAAAGAAAAAGACTGTGACATGACTACCAATCGATCCTCATGTCACTGTTGTTACAAAGTGAAGGTGCTACGTAAAGAATTTGTTCCTTCTTTAAAACAATCCAAGCATATCCGAAGAGAGTTGGAAAATTGTTTGAAATTAGATTGTACTTATACATACGTGTATTTTGGTTTCACATTTAACAAACTTAAATTATTTCTCAGTGCACGTTTGCAAGATGATCGAAAACGAGAAGACTTTAGATTGTACTTATACATACAACTACCATTCTTTTACCTATATTTTTTAGCTTAGTATTTTATATATAGATAGTAAGATATAGAAATTTATAAGTTTTCATATTCTCAAGGTTTTTATTTTTATTTTTTATAGTTCTATAGTTTCTTTATTACTACAAATTAAGATTGTACATCAACCGGGTTGGTTCGAGTGTTTCAAATACCAAGTCAACCAATTGCATTGGGTTTTTAAATCTATAAACCATACCAAACCAAACAAAAGTCGGGTTTTTCAACCCTGGCTTTTCTCGGGTTTTTCGGGTTGCTCTAGTTTTTCCGGTAAAGTCTTCATATAAAACATATATTAACTTTTACTTCAAATTTGTATTTAATCCTAGTAAGTTACGACTATCTAATTAAGATATTTTTTAAGAAAATAACACAAAATGTGAGATGAGAGATGACATTATAGTAAAATATTCAATAAAAAAAAGTAACCAAATCACATAAAATAAAATAATCATAATCTAAAAGTACTAAGTCATGTTATAATAAATACGGCTAATGTATAAGGCATATAGAAAATGATCATAGTCTAAAAGTATTAAGTCATGCTAAAACGGCTAATACGTATTAATTAAATGACTAAATATTAAAGAAAAAAATAAAATTAAGTTATGTATTTCACTGTCTAAACCAATATAGAACTAAATAATAGATATCCAATATTATCATTATTCCTAGTGTTAGAATTGAATTGCTTTTGTTAGCATTAATATTGATTTGATTTTTGTTGAAGTTTATTTGAGTTACTTACATTTATGGGCTATAAAATTTATTGGACCATTCAAAATTCTAAATTCAAGCTTGAAATAATATGTTATAAAAGATAAAAGACTATGAAAAAGTATTAGAAATATTTATAAATTACATTATTAATAAATATTTTTAATTTTTTTAACATTTATGTGGTTTGGTTCGGTTTGACTTTTTTTAGCTAAAACCAAACCAAAATAATGGTGGTCGGGTTTTTCTTTTTAAAACCAAATCAAATCAAACCGAATCACTAATCTAGTTTTTTTCCGATTTGGTGCGATTTGTCGGTTTGGTTTGTACACCCCTGCTACAAATTTACAATCACTCATCTTTAGAAACTGCTCCAAACTAACTTCAGAATAGTTTTTTTTCAGATAAATTTGGCTTTCTTTTATTTTATTTAGGAGCAATTTTGGTTAACTATCTCTCTTATCCGAATCTTGTATCAAAAGTTTGAGATATTTTATATGACTCGTTGAACCTTCATTCGACATTATCCAAACAAAAAGAAAAGATGACTCAACTGGAAAAAGATTTCTCTGATTATGACTGAGGAAAAAATAATAGAAAGAAAATGAGAGCAAAGTTTTAAAATTTCATAATCTATAGAAAGAAACGAAAATCAATATGTAAAAACGACTTTTTTCTTCTTTGTTTTTTATTTTTTATTTTTCTCACTGTACCTTCATGCGGCGTATTGCTGAATATTTTCCCTAAAGAACATGCAGGGCCACGTCATTTTCCCATCCCGTTGATCAAGTAATATTATTTTATAGCATAGTTGACTACTCCTACTGTCCTTTAAAAGAAAAAAAATTATATTTTTGTATTTTTAAAATATTTGAAGCACTTTCTTCTAGAGCCCAGGGAGAATGTTGACGGTGATGAAGCTGCCAACAAGTAGACCACACGAATCTATCTATTTTAATCTATATTCATTTAGTAATTATTAGTCTAGCCTCTCTTATTTCTTTTTTAGGAAAAAATTTCGAACACCCTATGTTGTACGAAAGTATTTTAATTTCATCTTTCAGTAGATATTAGGTTATTTATACTCTAAACATTATAATTATTTTTAACTTTAATGAAGCGTCAACATGCGCTAAATAGATTTCATGCGTCAAATAATTGGGAAAAATGATCTGAATTTATTCTTCTACTATTTCGCGATCTAAAATTATCTTTCACTATATTTCATGTTGAATCTCTATATAAAATATATAAGGCAGCTATGCAATGATTTCATTAACGTAAGGGTAGGAATGGTAGAAAAGTATAATCAAATGTAAAATTAAGATATTTAAATACCATATGAGTATTTTGATATTTTTTCCTTTTTCTTATGTTTTACATCTATGGGTTTGCGTCGCTTGGTTTAGGGGTTTGCGTTTCTTGGTTTAGAAAGATAAGTTATGCATAAATAAACAATATAAAGATTGTAATGTATGAAGTTCCATGTGTGGATTATTTTTAGTTGGTTTTACTTTGATGTATTCATTAGTATACATTGTATTTATATATATATATATATATATATATATATATATATATATATATATATATATAAACAACAACAACAACGTGTACCTCAAACATAAATAATTAGGCAGCTCACTTACAAGAAACAGACTGTGTTACTCTACTAGTGGGATGTGGACCAGAAGCTAAGTACCAGCAAGTGTGTTAGGCCTGCATTTTCTTTAACCCTTTTCTTACTCGACTTTCGATAATTATGAGTTAAATTTATAGCAAATTGCAAAGTATTTTCTTGAATATATATTATTTATGTTATTTTAAAAAAGTTATTGTCATTAATATTGGGATGCATGCACAACGAGCGTGTTCAAAGACTAGTTCTTTTGATAAATACTTCTTCATGTTATGAATTAAAGAGTTTCGTGCTTATGACAAAACAAAAAGTTCTAACAAGGGAATTTTTTTTTTTTTTTAAAAAAGTAAAAAAGTTGTCCAAGAAGCTTTTCGTGTTAGAAAATTCAACATTTAGATATATAATTTAAAAAATAAATCTAATTATGCAATATAATTTTTCGACAATAAAAGATAAAATTCAACGAAAAGATTAATCCAATTAAACTCTTTCATTTTTAGATTTAGCTTCGCCACTCCGGTTAACCAAAAGATATTTGGTACAACTCATTTAACCAGCTAAACACTAAATCTTAGATTTTAAAAGATTCTTATTTTTAATTAGAAGATTTATTTTGTTCAAAATGTAGTACTCCCTAATTTTAAACTTTACTCACAGAGAGACAGGAAAAACAATGATCCTTCCTTCTTTGCAGTGATCTCTAATTAGAATTTAAATATCAAGGTTACGTGGACAACGTCCTATGAACAATGACTTCACCAAGTTTGAGATTGATTGTAAGTGGTGTTATTAACACAGACCAAACCATTCTAGTTTGTATTCGCTTACGGATTTAGAATTTAAAGTACATAAATTTAATAGATCACTGACTGATCATCTAAGTTATTGAATTCAAAATTTAATATTTATACATACTTTATACATAAGATTTGAGATAAAATTACTAAATTTGACTGAATCCGTCAATCATATTGTACGTCCACCCCTGAATATTATAAGGATCCAAGGAGGCCATAATGTGATTAGGGCAAAAATTGATCGGCACTCCGGTGGTTAAGCACAAAAAGTATATATGCAAACACATGTCATGCCTCTATTAATTTAGTGTAAATATCAAGTGACAATAAATTTTTAAATGTGATAAGTGAGCTTATTAATGCTGATTAGACTCTTTATGACATAGGATCGAAGCAAATAATTTTTCTGCCATGTGGTAAACATGCAGATAATTAATTTGAGAATGTATGAATTTGAAAATGCTACTTGTTAATTATTGAGTCGATTTTTCAAGCTACTATATATTCAACTAGTGAATTTATTCGCGCATCACGCGGTTGTAAAACCTCCTTAATTCTATAATACTATATGCTTTCAGTTATCTGAATATTAAAATAATCACGAAGTATAGTTTTCGAAACTTAATTAAGTTATTGGATCGAAAAAACAATGGCCACTAAATTACATGTTCATTCACATTTCAAGTGAAAGAAAAGGGCAAAGACCATAACTCCATGATTACCCACATGATTTCCCAATGTCAATCGTCTTGATCCCTTTACAATTTGCCTCAAAATTATCAATCAGTTATTTTGCATCTCATTATTTTGTATGTTCATCTGTTTCCAATATAGTTTACAATGATGGTTAACTTTCATGGTTTTCAAACTATAAGTTGATATCGAGCAGATATACGGTCAACAAAAGATCACAACAAAATTTCGTGGCTAAACTGTAATAGAAGTCCATATACTAAAACTAAGAAAGATTTATTATAAGAAATTACCACACCATTACTTTCATCTTTTTAAGTTTCCGTTTACTGAAGTAGTCACTTTTGGAAATGGATGGTAAGCTTGTGTATAATATACTCTTTTGTGGTCCGGCCCTTTCCCGATCCCGCGCTAGCGAAAGCTTAATGCACCAGGAATGACCTTTTTTTTAAAAAAAATAATTAATATATATATATATGTCTTTTTTATAAATAAAAAGTTAAATAGAGGGGTAATTAGTGTGAGAATCTGATCATTGTGGAATAACTTAATCGTCTAATTGTTGATTATCCGAAACTTTCACCTTACTGGTGAGGAGTTGATTCCCTTATAATTCTGTCACCTATTTTCCCTTCTTTTCTCCCCTATATTTAGTAATATCAAAATAAAAAAAGATTTCCATCTCCGCCAACACCAAAAAGAAAAGAAAAAGAAAAGATAAGATGTAATTTAGAACGTGAATCAAGGAATAACTATATATACTTTTCGTTTGCTAAATAAAATATTAAAGAGCCTAAATTAGTAGATCAATTAATTAGTAAAGCTAATGCAAAAAGGATTTTATTGGTTTCTCAGAACAAATCTAATCAATAAATTATGCATTGGAAAGTAAATTAAAATAAATTCATAGAGTAGAAAAATTATGAATTTAGAGAGTGTTCAAAATTACCTTAGAAGAAATACATCCAACGTTGAGGTAGATGGTACCAAGTGTACGAAGATCGTCGATGAAAATGGCATAGCACGAATCACCAAAATTTAACAAATATTGAGTAAAAAATTATGGGACGTAAGAGTGTAAACTTTTCAACCAAAACATGGGCAAACCTTTGCCTATAAAGTAATGGTTCCATTTGAATTTTCTGGGAAAATAACACAAATAAGGTCAAAGATATATTCACCAACACATGAATCTCATAAAACAAACTGTTACTATGAAAAGTCAAAAAGAAAAATGGTACAATGGACCTAATCATGCTGGAGAGTTTCCTAATGCACGTTGAACCTAAAATGGATGATCACAATTCATATATGAATTGCTTGGTAGTATGAGAGAAAGGTTGCTTCTTGTTCTTTTATCTCCTATCTTTAGCATATTAATACACATTAATAAAAAAAGAAAAATAAAGGGAAGCAAAAAGAACCATAACATTTTTTTTTATCTCCTACCCTTTGCACATTAATAAAATTAATTAGAGAGAATGAATTAATATGGTTGTTACAAAATTTAATGAAGCTTAATACTCAAAAATAGAGAAAAAGGCCTCACCACTTCTTTCATATTATAGTTAACGTTTTCTTTACAGATGAATGTTGAGCTTTCTTTAGAATGAGCATTTGATTGCAATAACTACTCTTTTTATGCTTGTATTGAATTAGGAGTTTTTTTCAAATAATATATTAGATTTTTTAATTAAAAAAAATGAGGTGAAAGGTCAAAAAATTGACAAAAAATATAAATAGCAATGGTGGCCATAGAGAGGTGCCACATCACCTTATCTATGCCTAGCTTTATTACAAATATAGATTGGTGAAGTTAGGTATTTTTCATTCCCGGTAATATAGATTTAAAATTCAACCCCACCTCTATTCACTCTGGGATATATCGGACGTAACTATTTTCATGGTTGGTTATTGTGCCGCCCTGCTTTTCAATTGGTACACAATTGATGAGGCTGATCACCAATGTTATAGGTGTTAGGTCGAAATAATTAGGTGTAATGCCACAACTAACAGAGCAAATTTTGAACAATGATAAATAAAGCAATAAAAAGATTTACTAAAAGAGACAAAACTTTAACATATATAGTTCAGTCAATTGACATACGTCCAGGACGGAAATGAGCTATTCACTATACAAAAGAAAGTACAAAATATCTAGAGAACTAACTTCACAAAAGTCATTCTGTAGAGAGGTTCACAAATTGGCAGGGTAACACTTGTATCTCACAAATTCTCTGTTTAAACAAGACTTTAATTTCTAACTCTTTAGGGCTATATTGTGAATGCTAAAAAGTGAAAAGGGAAAAGCCTTAATTTATAAGAATTCAAAAACTTTTTCCTATCAACTAAATATGAAAGATTTATATTTCGATTTCCTCATAGGTCGAGGAAGCATTAAGAAAGATACTCAAAGTATAATTTGAAAACCAAGAGAAACACCTAGTAAGAGGTGTGATAGGAATGGGAGTGAAAAGGTAGGGAATCTTGAAGAGATGAAGAAAATGATGAGGTGGTGTTGTGAGTCCCACACTTTGCACACATCAATACAAAGTATGTCTTACATAATTATTGTCAATTCCGCTTGATAAATTGGAAAATAATGCCATAAGTGAATCCGAAGTGAAGGACTTTAAATTTAATGGAGAGTATTATGAATAATTTAATTTTACAAAGTTCAAAGATTTAATTAAAACGTTTTCCATTAACTTATTGTAAATATTATTGATTTGTAAGCCAAGATGATAACTAGCCTATTGAGCTGGTAAACAACACTGAGAGTCGTATTAAAATTCTTTACACCCTTGCACATCACTATCATTACATACTATAACTTATTACATACTACAACTTAAACCATTTGATTTTTTTTGAGCTAGTTGGAGATTTAAGTTTTCGGATTTTTAAAACAATTTTACCTATGGAGAGTAAGTTTTTATATTATAAGACATAGATTATTAACCCGTTTGGATTGGCTTATAAGTTACTTATAAAAATTTGTTTTTCAAATTTTTTTGAGTGTTTGGTTTGCCTATCATTAGAACTGAGATCGTTTGTCTTAAAATAAGCACAAAAATTAATTAGCTTATGTTCGTTGGAACTTTAATCTTAGTTTTTAAAAGCGAACATAAGTTGTTTTTTGATTTATAATTGAAAAAAAAATAAGTTGAAAAAGACCAGTAAAGCCCTCTTATTTTTTCTTTGAACTTTATAAAGTTTATTTTCAACTTATAATCCCGCTAATTTTTATCCAAACAGGCTCTATTGCTTAATCCATGGGCACACTAGTTCAGATTTGTCGGTTGATACTGTTTTAGATTGAGTAAAAAGAGTACGATAATATCGGAAACATTGGAAAAAGACCAGTTGTGGAGCCCTCCTCTTTGATTTTCTATAATTGTTTGATTGTTGCTAAGACCTGCCCTTACAATCTTCTAGTGCCAGCAAATAGGTGTCAGTGTGTCACACACATCTAGACCAACTATTGGGTGGTTGAACTTTTAAAACTTTTTTGTTATTTGTGTGAAAAGGGCAAAAGGCAAATAATATTTTTTTAAGCAATTTCCATATTCAACATCTTTGAATTAATTTCTGAGGTCTTGATAACGTTCTCCAATCTTTCTTCCATTTTGATAACATTCAAAATAAATTTGTCGAATAGAGTGTCGGTAAGTGATAATCACATGACACCGAAGGATGTGGTCGAATTAATCGAATTCTTCCGCATTTAATTAACAGAAAAGAGCCAAAATTACTGCTTAAAACTGAGAATAGTTAGTAAATAAAGCCCGTTATATTATATGGTCGATTATCACTTCTGAGTATATTGTGTGATCAATTATAATCATATCGCCAAATTTTATGGCCACGCGATCATCCGCACCTTCCAACCCATTTTTCCCCCAAATAATAATTTATCCACTAAAATAATCCAATCCGACCCAAATTTATTTTTTTAGCCAAAAATATACGGACCCAACCCGTATACCCTAAAACCATTCCCCCCCCCCCCCCCCCCCCCGCCCAAAAAAAAAAAGCCGTAGTTCTCTTCTTCCTCACGGTAAAAAAAAATGCCGCGAAAGTTCGATCCATCGCAGGTGGTGGAAGTATATGTCCGAGTGACAGGTGGCGAAGTAGGAGCAACATCATCACTGGCTCCTAAAATAGGACCATTAGATCTATCTCCTGAGAAAATAGGTGAAGACATTGCTACAGAAACATCTAAAGACCGGAAAGGCTTACGTGTCACCGTTAAACTAACTGTCCAAAACCGTCAAGCTAAAAGTATCAGTTGTACCTTCAGCAGCAACACTTGTAATCAAGAAATTGAAAAACCAGAAAAGAGATAGGAAGATCCATCGCAGGTGGTGGAAGTATATGTCCAAGTGACAGGTGACGAAGTAGGAGCAGCATCATCACTGGTCAGTATAAGTTTGGCTGGAAAAATAAATCCTGGTCGGGTTGAGTTATTTTAGTGGGTAAAAAATTATTTGAGGAGAAAATAATTTTGAAGGTGATGATGGAAAATAATTAATTAGTATAACGATAAGAGTATAATTGGCCCTACAGTATAACGAACGGTATGGATGAACTATTTTCCAAAGTTCAGGGGTAATTTTAACCCTTTTCCGTTTAATTAAAGATTTTGGATTCGAGCCATAAAAAAATGTGGTCTTCATAATACAAGAGAGATACTTGTTTGAAGAATCATTATACATACATATAGGGCTAAAGTATGTCATTCATGATACATAAAATATTCACACAAAATTATTGTTGTTGCTAACTCCTATATATAGAACAAGGTATTATAATGTAGTGACGGAAAAGTCAATCAACCTTGGAAGAGTTAGAAGTGAAGGTGTATCTCTTCCCTGATTCCGACGTACTTCCTCATAGAGAATTGCTTGATAAGAAAGTTTTGGCCCTTTTCTCGAACGACCTAAGATAAAGAATAAAATTGATGATTAAGAAATATTTTGGTGTTTTCCTTTAATGTATTCTATGAATCTAAATTAGTCAGCCTAAAAAAAAATATTACTTGATTAAAAAGAAAAGATCTTCATATCCTATATCACTGTTATTATATAGATGTTACTAAAGAATTTGAAGAATCAAGAGAGTTATACATACGTGTATAGGGCTACATTTAACAAACTAAATGATTTCTCAGTGCATGTTTGCAAGATGATCGAAAACATTTAAAATATTCACCTACAATTTTTTGCGCGGATTATTTTTAAATTTTGCTCAAATTTGTGGTGTTTTAAATTTTGCTCCTATATATATAAGAACAAGGTATTAAATGTAGTGACCAAGCATAAAATAAAAAAATAATTTCGCAAGAGTCAATCGATACAATCTTTAAGGAAGAGTTAGAAGTGATCCGGTAAAAGTTGCCCCATAAGGCACTTTTTCATAGTTTAGTTATGCCTTATGAGGCAGACGCCCATAAGGCAAGAACTTCCTCATAGACTTTGCCTTATAAGGCAAAGTTTGGTTAAAAGCTTGATAAGAACTTTTAGTTATGTCTTTGAGCATACTTTTTAGTTAAGGCATAACTAAAAGTTTACCTTGAAAAGTAAAAAAAAAATATATATATATATATATATATTACATTATATATAAGAGTATATAGTTTTTCCCACAATTTAAATTTTTTAAAAATTTCATTAATTACTCTTATAAATTTTATTTATTTAAGTCAATTTTTTTATTTTTTGTTTTTAAAGTCTACTTTTCAAAAGTAAGCTTTTGTAGTCTAGGAATTTTCAATTTAAATATTACTTATTTATTTATGTCAATTTTTTTGTTTTTATTTTTAAAGTCTACTTTTCAAAAGCTATCGAACCTCCTACCTCATTTTCACGTTCTTTGATTTTGACATCGATATCCGCATTGACCACGCACCGCATCGCGCCTATTCGGGGGAGCGCTTCCTCCAAAGATTTTTTTCATATCCATGTTCATATCACTTAAATTATGTATTTGTTATTAAAAGTTCATTAACTATGTATAGATTATTTATTTAGAATTAAATAACTTAAAGATAATGTCAAATTTGTTCCAAATTTTTTGAATTAAATAATTTCCAAAATGCATATATTAAAGGAGTTGGAATGAAAATTTTGCTTTTATATAACTTAGTGACTACAATGGGTATATGGTTGTTGTTGTTGTTGTTGTTGTTATTGTACATACTAACACAAATTATATTTTGGTTTCACATTTAACAAACTAATATATATATAAGGCAAGTCATTTCTTCTCAGTTTTAGCAAACATGTTTGCAAGATAGTTAAACATAACTAAAACGAGAAGAAAATTTAAACTTTAGAAAGACCAATACACATACTTTTAGTTATGTTCTTTTTAGTTTTACTAAAAGTTTACCTTGAAAAGTTAAAAAAAATATATATATATATATATATATATGCTTCAAGGCAAAGTCTTTGCCGCAGGGGGCATAAATAAATTTAAACTCTGCTTTGCAAATTTTTTTAAATTTTTTGACTGAGCGGTTCGAACCCGGAATATGAGGGGGAAAATTTAAATACAACCCCAAAAGAAGGGCAATTCTGCATTGCCCTATATTTTAGCTTATTTTATATATCTTTTCCTTTTACTCAATATTAATTTCCTGACGTTCTTGAATGATTATAATAATAGTGGAGAATTATCCAGTTGTTTTTTGGCATCTCTTCTTGATTATTTAATTAGCATGTCAGCGATTACTTTCTTAAAAATTGAAACACAAATTAGATTTTAAACTCAAGTTTATATTGCATATAATGATAAAGGGTTCAAAAAAATACTTATCTTAAAAGTTAAATTCAAAGATATTTTTTCCAGCTCAAATTCGAATAAAAGATAAGTTTTCGTAATTAGAGCAGATTGATACAATTTGTTAACCGATTAAGTAGCTATAGTAAAGAAGCCTACATTATTATTATCTTAATTTTTGGAGAATATATAAAAAATAGATATGAATTGACATTATGGTGAAAGTAGAGAACACTAAAAGGACTCTTTCATTGAAATATAGATTATCGTTTTAGAACTTTATTTTAGGTGTAGGACTCTTCCGGGATAGAGTCAAACATTTGATATCGATTATCTTTCAAAAGCGTTATTTGTGCCGCCCATTTGCAATTCGAAAACTTCATCTTTATCCTTTATATAAAATTTAAAATCAATGTTAGTAAATAAAAAATTAAAATTTGTTCTAAAATTATCAAGTGATTTTTTCTTAACACAGATCATTTGGGTTAACCACACTGCAAAATACTCGTTAGAACCCATGCAATGTGCAACAAAATTAAAGGAAAACATTCCTAGCAAATTGTGATCTTGCATGTTCGTTGTTCGATCCTTAAATCTAATTCTTTGTCACATAATCTCGATTTCTTCTATACACGTGTTATTTATCCGCTATCATCATAAAATAAAAGTTCAACTCCTCTATGGTTTACACTTATGAAAATAGTAACATACAGTTAAACATATGTAAACAAATTTCATTAGTTCTGCAAACATGTATAAAGTAAAATTGCTTAAATATTTTACTGTGCATCATGGAATGAAGTGTATACTCACATTTATCCCCTATGACTCTGCTTACGCGATATATATAGTAGGCTGCGTACTATTTTCCTGATAATTGTGTTAGAGATCAGAACATAAGCCTTATAAACATCATACATATAGGAAGAAAATGAAACAGGAGAGAAGATACAGAGAGAAGGAATTGATACATCGTCACATACCAAAGTAGACCACAGAAATTCTAATTCTACAAATCCGTTTCCAGATAATGAAAAAAACATGAACCGAAACTGAAAGGAAAAAGAATTGCAAATACCTCTTATTAAATTGAATGCCGAATAACTTCTAATTGTAGACATTGCAGCAGTTTTAAAACTGGCAACCTGTTTTTTGGTGGAGAACTTGATTTATATTAGTCCAAAAAAGGAGTAGTTGCTATAAATAAGGAATAGAAAACGTTTGTAGTATAGAGGTGTTTGCAGTTGGAGTCCGGAGCGGGCACTAAAATGCACAAAATAAATCAGTTAATCATTCCACTATATACCAAAAGGAGTATAACGTGGAGGGGCCAACGTTATACTCAAAAAAAAATTTCAATGTCAGACCAAAAAAAAAAAAAAACAAAAAAACAAAAACAAAAACAAAATTTAAAAGTATAACGTGGACTGATCCACGTTATACAAAATTTATAATGTTGTATACCGTGGACTGATCCGTGTTATTGAATCCTTATTCATCTTACAGAATATGTTATACAGTCCGTTTGATGGACAATGATTTAAGTAATTATCCAACCTACTAAGTATTGCCAATTGTTAACAAAGGACAAAACTTAAGCTATATGCCTTTGTGGATTTCTTTGTGCCATGTTATCAATTTAAACCACTAATTAAGACCATTTTGAGAACAATGGAGGATGAATACATATACTTACACGTGTCACTCATTATTTCTCTTAAGAAAAGCACCTGTTTTTTTGTTAAGTCCATCAATCGTTCTCATTGATTTCCAATGCGAGGAAGGAAGAAGCATCCTATATGTAATTGTCACTTTTATAAAAATTGCAACAATTGATTCTTGTAAATTGTTTTTATGCATGTTATAGCTGAGAATCAATACAGTCGTCAAATCTGCCAGACAGTCATCAAATCAAGGATGCAATCGTAAAAGCAAACAGTAAATTAATTTGTAATTTTTTTTTTTTTTGTTAAAGCTGAGAATCCATACTGAATCAAACTGCGGTACAAATCAAGCATGCATTTAAAAGCAAACGATAATTTGTACTTTTTTTTATATTAAAGCCGAAATATGTATTGTCAACCAAGACATTTTTTTCAACATTTGCATTATTACATTCGCCATGATTCATTTTTATATGTCGGAGATTTTTCAAAATTCTCCACTTCTATTCTCGGCATTTTTTAAAGTGCTCCACTTCTTTCTTGCATTCTCCATTCATGTTTACATTTTTATTCTCTTGAAAATAATATGATGAAAATTAAGGAGAGTAATTTATATTGGGATGGTGAAGCTTGTGCACGAAGAAGGTGGAATTACATATAGGATGCTTCTTCCTTCCTCGCACCTGGGAAATCAATGAGAACGATTGATGGACTTAACAAAAAACAGGTGCTTTTCTTAAGAGAAATAATGAGTGACACGTGTAAGTATATGTATTCATCCTCCATTGTTCTCAAAATGGTCTTAATTAGTGGTTTAAATTGATAACATGGCACAAAGAAATCCACAAAGGCATATAGCTTAAGTTTTGTCCTTTGTTAACAATTGGCAATACTTAATAGGTTGTATAATTACCTAAATCATTGTTCATCAAACGGACTGTATAACATACTCTGTAAGATTAATGAGATGAATAAGGATTATAATCATCTAACATTGCTATTTTTTTGATAACGCTTGCCATACCCTTTTTGATATATAGTGGAATGGAACACACCTCATTTATTTTGTGCATTTTAGTACTTTTTTTTTTTGACTTGAACTACTCATCAGTAAAAAAAGGGAATCAGTTATAAATGTTATTCTTATCTCAATTCTTTTTTTCAAAAACAAATTCACAAGGCCACGATCAAAACTGTCCCTTTCGTCCTTTTTTGTGGATGTGGTATGTGCTATTTTTCTATTAAATATTTATTTAAAATCAAATTTACTCCATTTATCTTCTGCCACTTGGCATTATTTAATTTTCTTTATTTTGCCATGTGTCTTATTTCCTGATTATTTGTTTGCAAACATGGGTTTATTTTGTCTTACCTAAGCTGTTTTTTTTTTTTTTACTTTAGCAGTTTTAGCAATTTTTAATTAAGCAATTTTTTTGTATTTTAAATTAGTAATTTTGTAGTGATGACACTTGTCATCTTAATAGCCTTTTGCCTCTCTTATTATATATTTTACTACTATATATAAGGGCAAACTTAGGGACTTTTGTAGTCCTCACAAGAATTTTCAAATTTTTTTAAAATTTTTTAATTAATTACTTTTAGGTCCTAATCTTATTTATTTAAGTCAAATTTATTTATTTTTGTTTTTAAGGTCTACTTTTCAAAAGCTATCGAACCTCCTACCTCATTTTTTCATGTTCTTTGGTTTTCTTTACGTTTTAATTCTTTACATATCCGCATTTGAGCCTCAATTAATCCAGATAATTCAGATCGTATCGCGCCCATTCTAGAAGCTCCCTCCAAAGATTTTTTCCATGTCCATGTTCCAACCCCTAATCCTAATTAAGGGAGGAACAAATGCATCCGCTACACAAGTTAAATTATGTATTTGTCTTAAAAAGTTCATTAATTATGTATAGATTATTTATTTAGAGCTAAATAACTTCGTAAAATTAGGATACATAACTTATAAATGTCAAATTCTGGCTCCGCATTTGATTTGAAGTAAATAATTTCATCAAAATGGAAGTTAAAATATTAAAGGAGTAGAATGAAAGTTTTGCTTTCATATATTGAAAATATACTTATATGAAATTTAATTACTACTAACGTAATTATCCACTTGTGGGACTACAATGGGTATATGATTGTTGTTGTTGTTGTACACTTGTACTAACACAAATTATATTTCTTTAATTAAAATATCTACTTTTATATAAGCCCGGGCCTCACATAACTAGTAGATAGATATAGATAGTAAGATATAGAAATTTATAAGTTTTCATATTCTCACCACTTTGGATATTTTTATGTCATTTTCATTGTGTTGCGTATTGAAATTGTTTTAATTCTATAGGAATTTAGTGAGTACATATCTTATTAGCTATTACTATCATTCATGATTTTTTTTTTTATAGTTCTATAGTTTCTTTATTACTACAAATTAGGGGTGTACATCGACCGAGTTGGTTTGGGTATTTCAACTACCAAGCCAAACCAATTGCATCGGGTTTTTAAATTTATAAACCATATCGAAACAAAAAAAAGTCGGGTTTTTCAACCTCGGGTTTTTTCGGGTAAAGTCTTCATATAAAACATATACTAACTTTTACTTCAAATTTGTATTTAATCCTAGTAAGTTACGACTATCTAATTAAGATATTTTTTAAGAAAATAACACAATATGTGAGATGACATTGTACTAAAATATTCAATAAAAAAAGTAACCAAATTGCATAAAATAAAATAATCATATTCTAGAAGTACTAAGTCATGCTATAATAAATACGGCTAATGTATAAGGCATATAGAAAACGATCATAATCTAAAAGTACTAAGTCAACTAAAATAATTATGGCTAATAAGTACTCCCTCCATTTCAATTTATATGAACCTATTTTCTTATTAGTCCGTGCCAAAAAGAATGACTTCTTTCTAAATTTGGAAACAATTTACCTTTATGCAATGATTTATAACCACACAAAATATATGTGACTCATTTAACACCACAAGTTTAAAAGTCTTCTCTACTTTCTTAAAAAGCTCCTAAACAAATGAGTTAATAAATTAAACGGAGAGAGTATTAATTATATGACTAAATATTAAAGAAAAAATAAAATTAAGTTATGTATTTTCACTGTCTAAACCAATATAAAACTAAATAATAGATATCCAATATTATTGTCATTCCTAGTGTTAGAATTGAATTTCTTTTGTTAGCATTACTATTGATTTGGTTTTTGTTGAGGTTTATTTGAGTTACTAACATTTATGGACTATAAAATTTATTGGACCATTCAAAATTCTAAATCAAAGCTTGAAATAATATGTTATAAAAGATAAAAGACTATGAAAAAGTTTAAGAAATATTTATAAATTACATTATTAATATTTTTTTTTTTTTTTTTTTTTTATTTAAGTGGATTGGTTTAATTTGACTTTTTTTAGTTAAAACCAAACTAAAATAATGGTGGTCGGGTTTTTCTTTTTAAAACCAAATCAGGTCAAACCGGATCACTAGTCGAGTTTTTTTTCTTTTCGATTTGATTCGGATTATCGGTTTGGTTTGTACACTCCTACTACAAATTTACAATCACTCATCTTTAGAAACTGCTCCAAACTAACTTCAGAAGAGCTTTTTTTTATTTTTTATTATAGATAAATTCGGCTTTCTTTTATTTTATTTAGGAGCAATTTTGGTTAACTATCTCTCTTATCCGAATCTTGTATATCAAAAGTTTGAGATATTTTATAGGCTAAATACCTAGATAGCCCCTTAAACTTGGCACAATTTGTAAGTTAGACATATAAACTTAGCTAGTGACCAGATAGACACTTTAACTTGACAAATATGAGTCTCATTAACACTTCAAAATTCATGAGTTCATCAAACACTTTGACATACTAAGAGACAAATGAATCGGATGACAACCGTCATTTGAAAAAAAAAAAATCACCTGCAATTATATACTCCATCCGTAATTTATATGACTTCAGTCCATGAGTTCATCTGCGTGAATTTCACTTGCTGTTGACATGTCTAAGAGACAAATGAATCAGTGACAACTGTCATTTGAAAAAAAAAAATCACCTGCAATTATATATTTTTTAAAAGAATACATATAATCCTCTTCAATCTTCTCTCTTGTATACATTCCCAGTCTTGTTCTACGTTAATCCCAAACCCCTTGTCCAATCTTCTTCTCCATTAATCCCTCCCCATGGCCCCATCCTCCTCTTCTTCTGCCATAACACCCCCGCACAGACATAAATTGTTGACTCCTTCATTGTATTGCTTAAATGCTTGACCTGGCTTCTTTATTTAAAGGATTCTCTTGGAAATCTTAGTCCCAACTAACTTTATCTTCTTGAGACTTTAGCCTATTTTATATGACCCGTTGAACCTTCAGTCAACATTATCCAAACAAAGAAAAGATGACTCAACTGGAAAAAGATTTCTCTGATTATGACTGAGGAAAAAAATAATAGAAAGAAAATGAGAGCAAAGTTTTAAAATTTCATAATCTTCTATAGAAAGAAAAGAAAATCAATAAGTGAAAACGACTTCTTTGTTTTTTATTTATTTTTATTTTTATTTTTTCTCACTGTACCTTCATGCGGCGTATTGCTGAATATTTTCCCTAAAGAACATGCAGGGCCACGTCATTTTCTCATCCCGTTGATCAAGTAATATTATTTTATAGCATAGTTGACTACTCCTACTGTCCTTTAAAAGAAAAAAAATAATATTTTTGTATTTTTAAAATATTTGAAGCACTTTCTTCTAGAGCCTAGGGGAGAATGTTGACGGTGATGAAGCTGCCAACAAGTAGACCAGACGAATCTATCTATTTTAATAAATATATTCATTTATTTATTATTAGTCTAGCCTCTCTTATTTCTTTTTTAGGAAAAACTTCGGATTCACCCTATGTTGTACGAAGTATTTTAATTTTATCTTTCAGTAGATATTAGGTTATTTATACTCTAGACATTATATTTATTTTTAACTTAATGAAGCGTCAACATGCGCTAAATAGATTTCATGCGTCAAATAATTGGAAAAAATGATCTGAATTTATTCTTCAACTATTTTGCGATCTAAAATTATCTTTCGCTATATTTCATGCTGAATCTCTATATAAAATATATAAGAGCAGATACACAATGATTTCATTAGCGTAAGGGTAGGAATGGTAAAAAAGTATAATCAAATGTAAAATTAAGATATTTTAAATACCATATGAGTATTTTGATACTTTTTCCTTTTTCTTATGTTTTACATCTAGGGGTTTGCGTCGCTTGGTTTAGGGGTTTGCGTCTCTTGGTAAAGATAAGTTATGCATAAATAAACAATATAAAGATTGTAATGTATGAAGTTCCATTTGTGGATTATTTTTAATTTTTGTCCCCCCAACCCCCCAAACTTTTTTTTTAACTTTGATGCATATAAACCCTTCTTCATTTTCATTTTAATTCATTCACATTGTATATAAAATAAGTAGAGGGTTCATGTTATCTATACAAGAATAATGTTAAAAACTAGATGATATACACTAAAATATACTAAGAATATACTTATAATATATAGTATATATATAACAAAAAAAAAAAAAAAAAAATATATATATATATATATATATAAAAGTTATAAGTATATATATATTCTCACACACACACACACACACATATATATATATATATATTAAGTTATACATATATATAAGATATATAACTAGACACATATATATTATTATATACTATATATATTGATATATATATAAGTATATTCTTAGTATGCATATATATATATATATATATATATATGATACGATATTCAACTAAAAATATGCGTTATAAGTATATATAGTATTATAATATATATATATATTTTAGTTATATGTATAAGTTATAAGTTATAAGTATATATAGTATATAACTTAAACATATATCTATATATGTATATATATTATGTATATATATATATATATATGTATATATATATATATATATGTATATAAGTTATATAACAATATTGATATATATACATTTTACTATATTTTAGGTATTATATAGTGTTACATATAATATATATATGTGTGACTTTGGTCAAGATAATCACATCGACATTTATTTGGTTTGATTTGGTTTGGTTTTTAAATTTAAAAAACCCTATATTTGGTTTGGTTTTGGTTTCATTCTAAAAAAACCGAAAAAGCCCGCCAAGGTTTATATATTATTTTAAAATTAAATTTGTATATACCTGATGTATTTTAATTTTTTTATGAAAACTTTCAATTTATATTATGTTTTTATACTATAATTAAACTAATTGCAATATAAAAAGGGAGATACTACTGTTGGTCCCTTTAATTATTAATAAAATAATTTAATTTTTAATTAAAAACCGACAAAAACCGATAAAGCATATAATCTTGATATTTTTAGTTTGGTTATTTTTTAAATAAAAACCGATCCAGGAAATATAATGTATACATTACAACAACATACTATTTAAACTTTACTTATAAACTTGTATAACATATGTAAATATACCTACAATATACTAATAAATACTATAATATATATATATATATATATATATATATATATATATATAATATGAAAAAACAAAAAAAAATGGTTTTGAACTTTTTTAATAAAACGAAAACCGGAATCGGAAGGTTCGGTTCCGTTTTTAACCGCAATTACATGAAGGAGCAGTTAATAATTCTAAAAATATGTTATGCATTAAACAATATAAAGAAATGAATTATGTGTGGATTATTTTTAGTTGGTTTTACATGTATTCATTAGTATACATTGTATATAAAATAAGCTATCAAGAAAATGTGTCTAGATGATCACCTAGTTGACAAATTATGTCAAATTTGAGTGGCTATCTAGATATTTTCCAAACTTTTATTTTCTTGAAAAACTAGACACATATCATAATCACATACTATGCAGTATGCATTATGTTTAATACATTTAAGGGGGAATTCAACTAAAAATAGGCGTTGATTATAAATTAAAGGACTTAAGTGCATTTAATAAGATATTGCAAACCATTTGGTAGATTTACCCAACTACATTAATAAGGTGTGACTTTGGTCAAGAGTCACATCGCAGGGCCCACGTCCCATTCGGTGCCAAGGTGTAACCTTGATCGTTTAACTTATCTTTCACTTCACATTTACTATAATCCAATATAAAAAGGGAGATACTACTGTTGGTCCCTCAATTATTAATAAAATAATTTAATTTTTAATTATTAAAGCATATAATCTTGATATTTTTATGTAGGAAATATACAAATATATTCTTTTAAATTATGTAGGAAATATATTATATTTAAATTATTTTTAGAAGTAATATGAAGTAATAATATAAGTTTAATAAAACACAAGAGCAATTAAATTAAGGAACGATTAATAATTCTAAAAATATGTGAATATTCATAAACAAATGAATTATAATTTAGTTGTATTCGAACGACTAAATTAGATTTTATCAATAACTATATGGAGCCAGAAGTGTTAAAGGACAATATCATCTTTAGTCCCTTGGTTATTATTGTATTCTGATTTGAGTACTTATCAGTTGTCATCTAACTTAACAAATTACCTTTGGTTAACAAAAAAATGAGTTTTTGATTTCTTTATTAGGAAATTATATTATATAGATCATTTTTAAAAGCATATTGCACTAAAATATTGAGTAATAATACAAATTTAATATTACACATGAGTAAATTTAGTTGTATAACTTCGTAAATTTGTGAAGAGTAGCAAGCGGAAGAATTAGTAGTGCGCCACTTCAAATAATTAAATGTTCAACAAGATCAGAGTTTATTAATAACTGAAGGACCAAAATGCTAGTATTATTAATCCATAAAAATAAAAACCAGTGGCCATACCTGTAATTTCAGGAAAATATCAAGCCCATAGTCTTTACAACACATAGCAAATCGCAGTTTCCACTCTCTCTATAAATTCATCATGTCCGTAACAAAGCCTACAATTATATATACACAACGCTACTCATAGATGAACACTACTATTTTACTTCTTCCTAACTGATTTCAAATCTCAATTAAAAGCTTCAACAAATTGCAACTTCAAAAGGTATCTAATAACTTCATTAATCTGCTTATATATCTATGCTTCTTCTGTACAAATCTGCATTCACGTGTTAATAGTTAAGGTTTTTTTTTTTCTTAACAGTTTTACGAGTGTTTTATTAGTTGTTTAGTTCAATTTTGAATCTATAAGTTTCCTTCACGATCTCTGAAATTTATGCTGATTTTGTGTTGGTACTAATGCTATTGAATCCGTATTTGTTGATGAATTGATTTGCTGTTGAATTTTATTTATGAATGCGGCAGTTTTGAAATTGATACCTTTTTTGGTCATATGAAGTAGTCTAATTTAATGGTGCTGCTATCAATTTTTTGGTCTGACGCGATCATACCAGCACTAATGCACCGGATCCCATCAGAACTCCCCGAAGTTAAGTGTGTGCGCTTGGGCGAGAGTAGTACTAGGATGGGTGAACCCCTGGGAAGTCCTTGGCTTGCATCCCTCCTTTAGAGGGGGAGCCTTGGAGCAACGGTACAGTTGACTCTGTGTGACCTGTAGGTCACGGGTTCAAGTCGTAAAAGCAGCTACTAATGCTTGCATTAGGGTAGGCTGTCTGCATCACACCCCTTAAGATGCTCTGTGCACCAGGCTGCTCCCTATCAAATCTTTGGTCCCCTGTCTCTCCTATCTTGCTGAGGTGGGGGATGTTTCGTTATGGTGGAGGATCTTTGTTGTGATCGTCAATGTGTGAGCGGTGCATTTAGTTTAATGTGTGATCTTTTACGAGTTTGAAGTAGGATAGAGCAATGCCACTTATATCTATTTAGGTGAGAGATAGATTATCAATTTACTAGGAGATGTACTAGCAGTGGTGCTGCTTAGTACTAACTATCTCTCAGCCGGGCTCTTAAGATCTATGAATTAGATGCTACTGACTAGTACGGTGTAATTACTCAAACGAAGTAGCTGATGATGCTCTGTATCATATATATTAAGGGTTGCTGTGCCTTCATGCATATCGATTTAGGATTCTCATTGTCACATATCAATTTTCTGGTAACTTAAGTAGTACTTGAATCTGCTGACATAGAGGTTGGAGTTGAAGAAAAGAAAGTGAGGGTGCAAGGGTTGACGGCTTCTGGAATACAGTTGGGTTGTTCAAGCTAATGTTAGTGAACTAAACTGTGGCTGGTGACATTGTATGATTCCATATCTGAACGAATGGAAAATCAATTTGAGTTTTGGCTCCACCAATGAAGAGCCAAATCTGCAGGGCGGAGCTAGTGAGAGGAAAGGGTGTTCAGTTGAATCCTCTTTGTTGAAAAAATACTGGATGATAGCAAAAATAGATCTTTTTTATAGATAAACTGTTGAATCCTCTTGACAAAAGGAAAAATTCTAGTGTAGTCGTAAAGGAGTTCCAGAAGTTGCTTGAAGTTCCACGTTCAAATCTCAACTATGGCATTCTATAATTTTTTGAATTCCCTTGTATAAACTCCTGCCTCTGTCTCTGCAAACTCAGTCATTTTTCCTATACACATAATGTTACTTATGCATACTCAAATATCAAGGAATCATGAATCATGAACTTCAGCTTCTTGATATTCAAATAACTCGGTTTCACAAGATACCGCGGTAGGCCAATATGAGCGGATTCTTCTTTAGCTTACACGCAGTCATAAACCAATCCCTTGTTAATGCTTGGGCCGAAACTTTTGAAGGTGTTTGCCTCGCCACCAAGATGAGCCAACCCATTGTAAAGCCTAGGTGCTTGATGCGCCTGCCAAACTTTTACCTCTCCTTGATTTTCTTGATTATTAGCTACGTCTTGTACACATAAAGGCATGATTCAGACATATATGTATTATGGAAGCATTATTCGTAGTTACAACTTGTACGGTAGGTATAAAGGAGAATATACATTATACAAAACTTAACGAATTCTTCTACAGTAAACATGTTGCGATGGAATAGCTTTATAAAGATCTGATATTAAACAAATTATTATACTACCACTGCTAACTCTTATCTCATTCTTAGTCCAAATGCCTAGGCAACAGGCTAGGCCACTTCTCTGGCTCGCTAACCATTTCAATCATGCTTTAAATTTGAAAAAAGAAGTAAAAATTCCTGATATAAGTATATCACTGGCCACCTGGATTCCAATTTTCTGGTATTGGTATTTATCTTTTATAGAAGCTTGTAGTCCATCACTGATTGTTGGTAACTTAAATGCAGAGCTTAAAATCAACAAATGGGTTCAAATGCAGTTGAAGATCTGATAGAAGCGTCATCAGGAGTTCATTATTCTGGATTCCATATGGAGAAGCCACGTACTCCAGAAATTGAGCAACCAACAACCTCTATAGATGATAGTTTTCATAAGCAACCTTTCATCATTGGTAGGTATAGACAGTGGTACTGGTATCTCTCTTTCTGTCACATGAGCATTGCTTTTTTTATAAGGGTCACCTGAGCTTTGTCTCAACAAACATCACAATTGCAATTGCAAATATTGAAAAAAGGGACTATTTATCTCAATAACCACACAATTGTTGTTCTACATTGCTATTTTGGTAATGTTTCCTTGTGATCTTTATTTTGATGATTCCTAGAGCAAAGGATATGTTATCTTAAGAAACTGACTATAGTTATTCAAGCTTTCATCATGTGTAAATCAAAGGATAGTGTTCGCTTCAATACAAATGTTAAAAACATGGAAAAACTATTCATGGATGCACATTATGACGGGATGGGAAGCGATACAATCTTGAGGGGCCATGAAAGCTAGGCAGCCATTTTGCCTGCTTATGAATGACTAACTTGGCTATCTGGTTTGGTTTAGATCTTTGTGGGAGTCTTTCTTTGACTTTGGGTTCTGGCTGCTTTTTCCCTTGAAGTTAAACCAAAATTGATTATGCTGGGTATGTGTAAAGAAAACCTGCTTTTGCCTGCTGATCAGAATATGAGTTATGTTCCAGTGGATTTGTTTCAATTGTTGTAGTATGCACATGCCGAAATTCGAACTAGACTATTGTTGGTCAATAGAGCAGTTTATGATATCCGTCTCAGGAAGTGTGTCAGGAATATGGGCTGAGATGAAAACTGGTTATCTGGCTTTTCAGTCGACTCATACACTTCAAACAAATTTTCAACTTAATCTTTTGGTGAATTAATTTCTTTTTATCAGAATCAAGGCTGTAAATGTTAATTGTATGACTCCTTTGCTGAAAGTTGAATGTTTGTTATCCGTTAGGAATGTTCCTACTCTTGGTACTCATTTTCTTAATCATGCTTGTAAAATATGTTTCACCTGCAGGCGTCGCTGGAGGTGCTGCATCTGGCAAGACAACAGTTTGTGATTTAATTATTGAGCAGCTTCGTGATCAGCGGGTCGTACTAGTGAACCAGGTGGGTTTCTTCGGACTGGAAAAAAGTCTTTTCTTTATTTTGATGAACAAGTTTAAGCTTACAGCTAGATCATAATCTTCCCCATACAGCTTTTTTAGCGCTGCCTCCATTCTCTCATCTCTTCCTGTTGAATCTATAACTAGTTACTATGTGTTTATAGAACCTCTTGATACGATGATTTGTTAGCTAGAGGGTCTCCTGTACCTCAATTCACGTTGGTGTTTTTTCTACAATTTTTCCCTGCAGTTTATGATAAATGTAGACTAACAAGGCTAAAATTATATTTCATTTAGCTTCTATCTTTAAAGATCAATAAGACCAACTTTTTGATGAATTATTGATTTTATTGGTCTTTTATCTGAGATGTTCCCTAACAGAAGTTGTGGTGAAAAAGACTACTTAAGAGGATTCAGAATGATATATCTATTTCACTACCCGTCCATGCTATTTTTCTGTCTTTTAGTTTGCCGAAAACTTATGTGTGGCCTACCAAAATTCATTGTCTGATCTAACTTGGGTTTGGATTTGCAGGATTCGTTTTATCATACTTTGACTCCCGAAGAACTGACAAAGGTTCATGAGTACAATTTTGACCATCCTGGTTAGTCTAGTCCATTTTATTTGAGTTAAAATCAGTCTCGATTGTTTATGGTTTAATTTTGCAGACAGAAAATGGCATCATTTATAGGAAAAAGCATCAGTATATGTGTCTTCTTCTTCTTCTTCTTCTCAAAATCAGTCTTGCAGTTTCCTAAGCAGTATTCACAATTCTAAATTGGATTCTCTTGTACTGGACTTGTTGTGACTTCAAAGAAGTATGTTTATGTGTTACCTATGATCCGTGACGGTCCTCAATCTTATTGGAAACCTTTCCTTTTATATAACGGATGATAATTACTGGTGATTGAATTTTGATTTATAGTGTTCAAACTTGTGTAAACCCTTTGCAATCTATTTCTAATATTGATATGTTAGTCTTGTAATTATTAATTATCTAATACATGTTACAGGATAATGTCTGGTGTAAGTTTCATGCTTCTTTCTCTTATTGTTCAGATGCGTTTGACACCGAAAAATTGTTGAGTGTGGTGGAGAAACTGAAGCACGGGCAAGCAGTAGATATTCCAAAATATGATTTTAAGAGTTACAAAAATGACTTATTCCCTCTTCGAAGGGTAAATCTTCTTAGCATGATTTTATTTTGTTTCATTTTATTGCACCTTGTACATCATCCAATTTTTTTTAAAGAAAACATCAATTTATGTGCCATGCGTATCTTAGTCAACTTTTAACCTCTCTAGTCTTTTCGCGCGATTTCTTTCTTCCAGTTGAATACCCTATATCAAAATATCAAAAAAGGAAGAAAGAGAAATTGGATTCCAATGACACAGATTACACTACTTTTCTTGATAGGCAGCCGGATACATAAGTGGAGAAACAAGCAATTGCCTGCATTTGGAGTTGTAGCTTTCACTGTTCAGAATTCTCTATTAGTGTCAACTCACCACCTTTATTTGAATTACTTGGTAGGTCAATCCTTCGGATGTTATTATTTTGGAAGGCATACTCATCTTTCACGACCCACGTGTCCGGGATCTGATGAATATGAAGATATTTGTTGATACAGGTTCTTTCATCTCCTTTCTTTGATGTTTCCTTATTGTCCTTGTGGCATGAGTTGTTCCCTCTTATTGACTTGTGACCAATGATGTACAAAGAGAAAAGATCAGCACAGTGTCCTAGTAGTTATCTCATGTGTTTCCTCTAATAAATTAAAATCAAATAATAAAGAACAAATATAAAAATATGGAGCTAGTCCTTTGTTGGCATAAAAGCCTAGTAATATGTAATAAAAGGACTACCAGTGACTAGAACACTGCTGTTCTGCATGAATATCCATCCTATGTAAGGGTGGTGTAAGGACTTCACTGAAACAGATATCATGAAAGATTGGACCACAATTTCCCGCAGACCTCTTTTTAACGAGTGCTTCCACTCAAACTTCTGAAATATTATGGTTTCGTGTTTTTTTAAATTTTTTTTATATCTTTTCCTTACAATTGTTGATTTCAGTTATCCTTAAAATTAATGTCCCACTTTAGTTCTTGATACACAAGCGATAACCTCTGTATGTTGTATCCTTCTCTGTCTACTTGGTCAGTGCTTTATGTTGGGTCTTCTACTTGTGTGGTTTCATCATCTTAAGTTTTCAGTGCAGATGCTGATGTACGTCTTGCAAGGAGAATAAGACGTGATACAGCTGAAAAGGGAAGAGATATTGCTACTGTGCTTGATCAGGTTAGGAAAGCTCAGTCTTATTTTAAAGAATTGTCAATCTTTCACCCAAATTTGACAGATATTTGACAAAGCATTTCTTGAGCTTTTTACTCTTCCAACTTCCAGCAAATTGCATTTTGTTTGTGACGAAGATCAGTGACGTGATGACTAAGTTTCTTTTTCCCTGCTTCCTTTCTCAGTTCATTTCTGTGAAACTTCCATTATAAGTTTCTAAAATAGTCTTTCTCTGCTTATAAGCTCAATAGAAACCATTTTTTTTTAAGTTTTTTTTTTTAAAAAAAAAAAAAAACCATTTTTTCTTAAACTGATGATTCAACTTCTATCTTAACTTAATTACGTTTCCAAAACTTGACTGTTCAAAGTTTCTAAAGTGCATTTTGAAGTTGAATGTCATATGAAATTTAGCATACTTTTTATGGTTAAGTGTTTGGTTTTCACGAATAATTTGATTTAATCTTGGCAGTACTCTAAGTTTGTGAAAGCTGCTTTTGATGACTTCATTCTTCCGACAAAGAAGTATGCTGACGTTATAATTCCCCGAGGTGGAGACAATCATGTTGCTATCGATTTGATTGTGCAACATATTCGGACAAAGCTTGGTCAACATGATCTCTGTAAAATATATCCTAACTTATATGTCATTCAAACAACTTTCCAGGTACCATTTTGATCTTTGGAATTGAGATATTATCTTGTACCTTTTTGTCTGTTTCTCTCTTTTTCTTGAAATTGCCTTTTGTTCAAGATCCATCTCTCATGTGCTCGTAAAGATTGGTTTTTTTTCATTCAGATACGTGGCATGCATACACTTATTCGGGATGCTCATACGACTAAACATGATTTTGTATTTTATGCTGATAGATTAATTCGATTGGTAAGTGCATTGCTGAACCAGTCATTGCTTTACTGGTTATCCTATCTTTCTCAACCAGTCAGGGGAAGTCAATCTTTTTTAGCTTATCAACTAAATTCATCTTCACTTGAACCAGGTTGTTGAACATGGTTTAGGACATCTGCCATTTACGGAAAAGCAGGTGTTGACTCCAACTGGTAAGCTGCTACTGCAATTGGGAAATATTCATGCCCTTGTAGTTAGAAATCTTATTCAGAGGGCTTCAAGGTAGCTTCTTTGACTACTCCAGTTTATATAGTAAGGTTATTGACATTAGGTCAAAAGATCAGGCTTAATGGTGATCTTCTTAGGACTGATGAGAGTGTGGATACAATTATGATACGTGGCCATGGTTTCTGAAGATATGACTGATATTAAGAAAAATTGGCTGAATTGTAACTGGAAGAAACTAGGCATTATAACGCAATACATCTTCGATCTATATTGAGAATAACATGAGCCACATTGTCAGTGCATTGTTACTGATGTACTGTATCAGTCAAATTATGGCACTGACACTGTATTATTGGGATATTACCAGAATCGCTTACAGTGTTAACTTAAATATCCCCGTAGGGTCATAGTTGAAGACAAGACACTACTTTCCCCTAAGATATTTTCTTTTACAGTTTGAGTTAGTAGTGTTGTTGGATTGTGTATGTGAGGCATCATAAAACATACTGATCATATAGCAGTTAGAAAAAGCAAGCTACACATTTTCCTCCATTTGGTTTTGTCAGCTCTCGGTAATTTGTTAGTTGCAGTACTTACATTTTGGTCGATTTTAATACTTGAATCAAGATTTTAGCATTCTATCCTAAAATCATATTGTCTGGGATTTTAGGAGTGGGTTTTATGCGACTTCTGTTTCTTTGTGGACTTCACCTTTTTCTATATACCTAGTTGAGTGGGAACCGCTTCAATGAACGGAAATAAATTCTTAATGAAATATATTTCTCGTAACTGCAGGATCTGTATACAGCGGTGTTGATTTTTGTAAGAGGTTATGTGGTGTTTCAGTAATTAGAAGGTAAAAATTTTGTAATTTATATTTGGCATTTCCCTTGCTTTTCTTGTATGGTAATATTAATTGCTTCGGAGGATTTAAGGACTCTGTGATCTTTGTAATGGTGTGTGTGTATATATAACCATATGTTGGTGCATGTAGTATGGTATATATTTCATTAGCATTGACTGATTGATTGTATTGTTGACCATGTCCTTAATGTCTATGTTCACTTATTCTATTGGTATACGTTGTTCCAAATTGGGCTCGTTTAGTAGATCGAAAGCAATGGTCTGTGCATGTGTGAGGCTCCAATATATATGTTTAAAGCTGTCACATGGAGCATCATGTTAGTGATCAAAACTGAAGATAACAAATGACAGACTCTTATCTCAGAAACTTGAGATATTCAACAAGGAGAAGCTTCATTTGCAATTTTTAGGATAAATACTTGTTACATGACATGATGAAGATTTATGATGTCTTCATAAAGTTCTATATTGATGGGGGTTTCATTTTCTTCAAGCGTGCCAAAATATATCCTGAAAATGTAGAAGTTTTGCAGTTTAATTTATGTTTAACTTTGCCTTATTAATCAGATGAACTAAAATGTCAATTTGTTTTCATTCACTGGAGGTGCTTGTTATTCATCACAAATTGACTGGCTCATAATATTGTCAAATGCGTCCAGGAGAAACAGTTTAACAAGTGTTTGCTCCTTTATCTTTTCTGCCTTCACCAAAGTTAATCGAATTGCTGTATTCTGTTTGTTAACCATAAAATTTTCTAATTATGCACAGTGGAGAGAGCATGGAGAATGCCTTGCGAGCATGTTGTAAAGGTATCAAGATTGGCAAGATCCTTATCCATAGAGAGGGTGACAATGGTCAGCAGGTTAGCAATCTGCAGGGTCCTATCTTTTTCGCCCTCCTGAGTCATTATATTGGCTTTTGCTCTCTTTATTTTGTTTTTAATGCATTTCATTAAATGATGCAGCTGATCTACGAGAAACTACCGCTAGATATTGCAGAAAGACATGTCCTGCTGTTGGATCCGATCCTTGGAACAGGTTAGTCTTTTTTTTTTAAAATAAATAAATTGGTAACTGTAGAACAGGTTAGTCTTTTTAAGAATGGCTTGTATATGACCAAGAGTTTCATGCACACTAAACATGGTTGATCTACATCATCTAGAATTTTATGATAATTTCTTAACAAGATATTTTGTGAGCAAAGCGTATTACGTGTCTATACGCAGGGAATTCAGCAGTTCAAGCTATATCTTTACTGCTGAAGAAGGGTGTCCCAGAGTCCAACATTTTATTCCTCAATCTTATCTCTGTAAGTTTTAACTGAAATTATCCAGTTTAAAATTTACATCTCTTCTAAGCCACCTTTCTGCAAGCTACCCTACACACTTCAGGAATAATAACTTTTATTTATTTTATGTTTAACTAGGCACCTCAAGGAGTACATGTGGTCTGTAAGCGATTTCCAAGAATAAAGATTGTGACATCTGAGATTGAAATCGGTTTGAATGACGATTTTCGTGTTATTCCTGGGATGGGTGAGTTTGGTGATCGGTATTTTGGCACAGACGACGACTAAAAGAAGAGTTGTGGCCTCGCCATACCCCGCAATCACATGAGAGATTTAGTGTTCGCTTCCATTTCATTTTTTTTTTCCAATGATCGTTTAAAGAAAAAGAGTCGGATGAGCATGATGAAACCACTTATGTAACGGTTACTGGACATTTTGAAGCATTTTTGAGTATACAAGCCTTATAAACGCGATTTTCTTTTTGCACTCTTACCTTATCAGGTCATTTAGATGATACACATAGGTTGTTAACAACTATAGCAATAATGATGAACTTAGGAAATAAAGGTGTATACCATCAAATGTTGTGGTGAGATTGTAAATATCCCACCATCCTTAATCAAAGGCCTTAGTTTTGAATACTGGAATGGAGTCGCCTTTGGTGGGGAGCGTTTTACCCCCAAAGTGTGACTTCTCTGCTCGAATCTGGAGTGTATAGAAGTTAATTCCTATTCTTATTGAGTGCTCGAATCTTTCACAAACAAACAGCTCGAGACTTCCAAACAATGTGTAGAAGTTTAAAAGTTGTGGTGCTCAATGATTAAGTGGGAAGTTTTCACTTTTATGTCTCTTTCACGCTTTGGCTTTTTGCCGAAACTTAGCGCTCCATGCTGCCCTTTCGTTTTCCGTAATACAGCGCATGAGAAGGTCGGAACTGTTTATACCTTCAGAAAAATTTCCAATTTCTTCATTCAAATGGAGAGACAGGCTGAATGATTATAAATGAGCTGGCTTCTTTATCAAGACTTGTTTGCTTTCTCCTTTACCTCTTCCTATTTCCTGCTGTAACAAAAGTAATTAAAAAATGCAAATTAAAAAAGTAAGTTTGGCTTCTTATATTTGATTTATCTTTCCATACTTGGAATCGTAGTCTTACTCTTGTATTTCTTGTCCTTTGATTTTTGTTATTATCTGGTGTTTCTTGCCCTTCGATTTGTGGCAGTCATGCTATTATTCCTTTTATTCAGACTAATTTTTGTTATCATCTATTGTTCCTTTACTTTTGGTTATTTCTTTGTCCGGATTGCATTTGTTTGCTTTTCTTTGAGTCGAGGGTCTTTCGGAAACAACCTCTCCACCTCCCAAGGTAGGTTAAGGTCCGTGTCTGTTTTCTATCCTCCATGACCTCTTATAAGATTACACTTGGTATGTTGTTGTCGTTGTAGCTTCTTATATTTAACAGTTTTTCTAGAGCAGTCTTTTTGGGTTCTATATTTTAATGCTGGAAAGAAATAATTTTTTGGAGATGAGGCATTACTAATTTGTTTCCCCACAAAAAAGCTAACGTGGGTTGGGTTACAATCAGCCCAATACAAAATTATCTATCTTGGCGTTCATAAAATTTTGGATGGATTGGACGGTATCATTTTTGAAATATATTTGACATCCTAGGCATTAGCTTCCCCACAAAAGAATTTGCCTCACAATTAGGATAGAAGGAGAGCCAGGTGACGTGTGGCAGTGAGATTTGTAGTTCACTCTTTTTTTTTTTTTTTTTTTTTTTGGTGAAGATTTGTAGTTCACTCATTTTACTTAACCAGGACGATAAACTTTGTTGGGCTAATCTGTTGACACGTGTCTAGTATGGATCATATAGGAATATCTCCTCCAAGTCATCTACTATATAGATTGGTTTCTAGCTTTTAGGTTCTCGTCCGTTTTCACTTGGCTGCTTGCTTTATCCAAAGCATTATCCTTTTAGCATTACTAATCCACAACCATGTCTGCCTTTGTGGGAAAATATGCTGGTAACACCTCTTTCTTTCTCTCTCTTACTTTTCTTCACATGCCAAAATGTAATTTAACTAATAGTATATATAAGAGAAAGAACATTTAGCTAGCCTAGCAAGTATATATATGTACGTATATTTAGCTAGTCAGCATGCAAAGCCATACAGTTCCAAGGTGCGTAATATATTGTAGTTTTCATTGTCTATGCAATTTTATATATTAAGGAGATTGGAAATGCATGTATTTTTGTTTCAATAATTCATGTACCGTCTCCATTCGCTATTTATATTCCAATCCATGATATCGAACACTTGGTGCAAACCTATGTTGCTCCGACTCTTCAAAATGCCGTCAAGTGCGTGTCGGATTCTCCAAAAGTAAGCATTTTGGAGGATCCGATACGGATGCGGTATTTTTGGAGAGTCCAAGCAACATAAGTGCAAACTGTTTAAGGTTGCATAATTCGTAAAGTAGTTTTGGATAATCTACTAAGTACACCTTCAGTTTTAGTTTATGTGACCCGTGGTTTTGACAGGGCACATAGTTTAAGGGAAAAGGTTTTTCTAATTTTGGAAATTTGCAGTCATAAATATGCCATAACATTTGTGTGACTATAAAAGCTTGTCATTAAGGTAAAATAAAAAGTTCAAATTAGATTCTTTAATCACTCTCAAATGTACGACAAAACATACCGACATAGCGTGAGGGAAAAAAAAAAGAGCAGTGTTATTGTGAGATGTCAATATATCTCAAAAAAGATTTTTATTTTGAGTGTGTAGTAGTCTCTTAAAGTATTTTTACTCTTAGAGTATGAAGTGTAAAAATTTCCAGTGTTCTAGACTTTATCATTTCAGTCGGAAGAGATTAAGTAATACTTTCAAAGTAACGAACGGAAGAATCCAGGCAATTCCCCAATACTAACGAAGTAGTTTCTCAGGAATCCAATTAACAACAACTATTAATTAGGATCTACGCAAATTTGTGGCACCGTAGTAGAATTACTGCATATAATGATAGTATTAGTTTAGTCATCTCAGATTGTGGTTTTCTCCTTATTGTGAAAGGTTTTTCACGTTAAAATCTTAAGCATCCTTGTTTCTTTTATAATCTCGTTTTATCACATATGTTTGTGTATGTCTATTAATTAGGGTAAATTACAGCTCAATGCCTTTGGGTGATCTAGTGTACAAAATAGCCAGCGAATGTACATATAGGTTTATGTATATTATACTCGAATATACATACACTATACATTTAATATACATACACTGAACATATAATATACATGTACTTTACGTATAATATACATATGAGTGTATAGGTTTGTATATTTGGGCTACTTCCGGTAATTAAGTTTGGCTGATGGTAAATTTAGTAAGTTTCCCTATTATCATGAATATTATTTCCGTGTGCTATTCATTTCCAACAATAGTTGTTCTCATACATGAATTATGAATTTATGATATATGCAGAGGAACTTATCAAGAATGCCAAGTACATAGCAACACCAGGCAAAGGCATTTTGGCAGCTGATGAAAGTACTGGCACTATTGGAAAACGTTTATCCAGCATTAACGTTGAGAACATTGAAGCAAATCGTCAAGCTCTTCGTGAACTACTTTTCACTTCACCAAATGCTCTCACTTACCTCTCTGGTGTTATTCTCTTTGAAGAAACACTTTACCAGAAAACCACTGATGGGAAGCCATTTGTTGAAGTTCTTCAAGAAAACAATGTTGTTCCTGGGATTAAAGTGGACAAGGGCACAGTGGAATTGGCTGGAACCAATGGCGAGACGACAACTCAGGGTTTCGACTCCTTGGGTGCACGTTGCGCGCAGTACTACAAAGCAGGTGGGTGTTGAACTGTGTGATCGTCTCATTTAAGAATTTATTAGAACAAGCGTACCCTTAATTGTTTCATTATACTATTTCTAAGTATACTCTCTCATATGTGAGTCTGATTCTATTTCATGGGGTCAAACTGTTAGTGTGTGACCATCTCGTTTTAAAGTTTATGGGAGAGCTTATTACTTAGTTATGATATATTTCAACATGCCCTTTCACTTGCATGTGAGTCTAATTCTTTTTTTATGGGTCAAACTATTAGGGGTCATTTGGTTGGAACACCTTATCCCAGGATTATAATATAGGGTCAAATAATGATGGGACTATTCAATGGTTATCAGATGTTTGGTTCACTGGATTAAAAATGGGATATATGAGGTACAAAGTATAATATAAAACACGTGTTTGGTTTAAACTGGAAAAAAAGGGATCAATTTTTATTTTCAATTTTAACCTTGTACTTCCTTAAAGATGGGGAGAAAGAGAAGAATGAATAAGTAATTTTGCTGTTTTATCCAGGGATTAGTATTTAGTAATCCCACATAAAGTGTGGTATAAACAATCTCTTCTTAGTGTAGTTAGTTACTTAATTATATTATTACTTAATTATATTATATTCTCTCTTCTTGCATGTTCTGAACTTCTGATGTTACTTGAATTGTGTGATCATCTTATCTCTAAAATATAAGCTGTTAGAAAGAGCAGACATTTAATCATTTAATTGTAATATGTCTTGAGAAGGTGCTCGCTTTGCCAAGTGGAGAGCTGTGCTGAAAATTGGAGCCACTGAGCCCTCTGAGTTGTCCATTCAGCAAAATGCTCAGGGACTAGCTCGTTATGCAATCATTTGCCAAGAAAATGGACTTGTGCCCATTGTGGAGCCTGAGATTCTAACTGATGGCAACCATGATATCGAGAAATGTGCTGCTGTTACTGAAACTGTTCTTGCTGCTGTTTATAAGGCTCTCAATGACCACCATGTTCTTCTTGAAGGAACACTTTTGAAGCCCAACATGGTCACACCTGGCTCTGATAGCGCAAAGGTAAGTAATTTATAAGAATTTAATTTAGAGAAGTTACACAGTTGGCCGCTCGGCCAAAATTGTTACTCCAGCCCTAACCGATATACATATGTTATACACTAATTATACACGACTGCACATATATTGTACATCTTTTGGCAATTTTTTGGATAGCAGGTATCCTGTGTAAAAATCCCTTTAATCTAGAACAAGGAGAACGTAAAGGATTTTCACACTATCAGTGTATTTTAACCTGTTGCAGTGTATTATCTATCTCATTTTTGAAGTTATTAATCTCACTTATTATGAGCAATTGCATGTAGTTTGCTTTTAGATGACATGATAGCAGAGGCGGAGCCACATAAATTGAGGGGTAGTCAGCTGAACACCCTTAGTTGGAATATTATATTGTGTATACAGAAAATTACACCGCATTTATAGGTTAAAAATTACTTTTTATACATTATCTTGAACTCCTTTAGTGAAATTCCTAGCTTCACAACTTTTGATAGTGTAAAAAAGTGTCTACAGAAGTTGAGCTCTATTTTGGTGGGGCTAGCTTGCATTGTTCCATGTATTTTTCACGAAATATATAGATAGTGTAGTCAAATAGAGCCCGTGAAAATATAACTCGTCTAACCCGTCCAAGTTTGAGCTAGTTGGACTGAGTGTATATTCATATGTGAGTTAATATGGGCATAACTCAATTTAATTCGGACTCTTCTAGATGCAGCCGAGTACATGTATCCTCCAAAAGTAGCGCATTTTTGGAGGATCCGACACAGATGCTGCAACACTTTTGAAGAGAACGAGCAACATAGCTTATAACTGCTATCCACAATTGATTCAATACATTTTGACGCGATGAATTAGTCCAACCCATACATTTGACACCGTCCTTGTTCTTTCGTCTTAGGTTGCAGCAGAAGTAATAGCAGAGTGCACAGTCACGGCACTGCGCCGGACTGTGCCACCAGCAGTACCAGGGATAGTGTTCTTATCAGGAGGACAGAGTGAGGAAGAGGCAACAGTGAACTTAAATGCAATGAACAAATTGGAAGTGCTTAAGCCATGGACACTCTCATTCTCATTTGGTAGAGCCTTGCAGCAAAGTACCCTTAAGACTTGGGGTGGAAAAACAGAAAATGTTGGCAAAGCTCAAGAGGCATTTTTGACAAGGTGCAAGGCTAATTCTGATGCAACTCTTGGTAAGTACACTGGTGGAAGTGCTAGTGGTGCTGCTTCTGAGAGTTTGTTTGAATCTGGTTACAAATATTAGGGGGGCAAAAAGAATGGAGTTGATATAACAGCCTATATGCTATTGGCTATGTGTTGATTTAAGAATTGAGTCTTTTTAATTCAGACATATTTGGGGAAATCAGTCTGTAAATTGCTGTTCAAAGTTTATATTCACTTAACCAAGAAAAAAAAGAAAAAAAAGCTATATATCCCATATTTCACTCTCTCACATTTGTGGTTATAGTTTTTTCATGTTTTCTTGATACACTTATTGTGATTGTACTTCATAGTGGTGAAACTTGTTGCTGAGGATTTTGAAGGTAAGAGCTTAGTAAGAGGTACAAGATGATTTATAATTTACTGCCAGACATCGTCTACATGCATTGTCTGTCAATTGTGGCAATGACACCATCTAAAATCAACCGATAGCATGTAAATTATTGGCCTCAAGGGAAGTCTTTGGTTTTTATTCTTGCATACTTTTTCTTTCCCTTTTGGAATTCATTGAAGTCTTAATACCTTATAGTAGTTGCTTAGCATGACAGGCAGAGGGACATGCAGCTATCATGCTGCGTCCAAATTGTATGTTGTGCATTTCTAGATGACACCATCTAAAATCAAGGATTTCATTTTCTGTTAACTACTTTGCTCTTGTTCCTCTCAATCAAAGGATCCAGATAACATTTAGTTCTTGAAATCCATAGAAATAATTTCAAGATGCAACCTAGAATAACTAACGGTAGCTTACACAAGGAGTTCAAACATATCCACATTTCACTTCCTCTTTGCTTCATTCAAGTTAGTATCTATACCTGAATGTAGAGCTGAATTGACTATGGCATATAGCTACTGGCCATAATTCTGAAATGTTCATCATTACTCCTTGCGTGCTGTATCTTTTCTGTATTTGGATCCTCTTTATTGCTTTATTACCCGAAAACTTTTGTGACAAAAATGCTTTGCTGGCTAGCCTCTACCTGAACATGGATAAAGAGTATGTATGTATTAAATTCAGATGTATAAATGTTGAAGTTGTCGGATTGACCTTGCATTTTCCAATGGTTGGAGATTCATTTAACGCTGTGGTCTTGCTAAAGATTCATCCCTTTTACATATTTGCTCCGTCTTGATTAGATTTTTTTCCTTTTTTTCTTTTCTCTTCTCCATAATACTTGTGGAAATCCCTCAGGAAGTTCTGATCATATACTTATTGTTGCCATTTCTACTAGTGTGGCTGCTTTGTTTTGCTGGCTTGTTCCACAATAGTTGCTGAAATAGTAACTTTCAGGGGTCCAATGCAATGTTTTCTTGATGAGGCTCTGTGATTATCATGAACTAGTTTTGCAGGATTAGAACAAATTTTCAATTCCAAATTATATTGTTATCCAATTTCAACTAAATGAAACAAAAAGGAGTAAAAGGTAAAGATTGCTGGACAGTCAACACAACTGTTCAAAAAGTGACTTGTGTATCTTCTTAGATGCTTCCTGGATATTATGTGTTGCTATCTTAGCTACTTTTGAACCACCAGGGATTGATATAATATACTCAATTGGTTAGCTGGCTGCCCTTTATAGAACATATAGCAATCTTAAAGCAATTTATTAAAGGGGGATCAATAAAAGTGCTCTTTGTGCGTCAATCACCAACTTGACAAACTTCTTTTGGAAACGATAGTTGATTTCTTTGCATCTATGTAAGTCGTGGTGGATAGAACTAACCGAAACCTATGTTGCTGGAAGGTAGCAGGTACTTAAGGAATAGTCGAGTGTGAGCAAGGTGGCTCAAACGCCACTATCATTAAAACAAAGATCCCTATAAAATCACCTATTACCAACTTGACAAACCCCTTCTGGTGGGTTATGACTGCAGGGGGTGGGTGGGAAGTTCCCTGGGGTAAAATTAAAGGAAAGGTACAAAAGAAGAAAAGAAAAAGAGAAAATTGTCTAAATTGATCAAGAGCCCTTTTGCCTTTCAATTATTGAGCTCTACTGTAGGAAACTTCTAGTGCTAAACGACTAAGGTTTCTCCAATCTTGGACTGACACAGACATAAATTAAGTAACATAGAAAATGAGAATTCATATAACCGATCTAACTTGCTCGGCATTGAGGCATAGACTGTTATTAGGAACATAATAGAAGAAAAATGGAAAATCAAATCAAATTGCTGAACTATAGTATGCAATATACAGAAGTAATCATCTTTTATATATATATAAAAAAAAAAAAAAAAAACCACTTTTCACCTCTTTGTTCTACAACTATGTGTAATAAGAGCACCTGCTGGTGGACTTGTCATCTCTAATTGACATCTCCCATGTAACCAATAAGAGTAATGAATTAGGCCAATTTTGACTCTAACTTTAAAAGTTCCTCTGATGTTATACACAACTCTGTTGCTAAGTACCTGTTTTTGCAACTTGTAAGCTGAAATTGGTGGCAAATAAACTAAGCTAGATATCATGTGAACTTTTACTAGCCGCGTTTCGCGTTGCCTCTGAGTAAAAGGTTGAAGAATTTGTGTTGCTATTCGACTATCTGAGAAATAGAGTTCAATATGCAAATGCTCAATTCTCACATCAAGTTTCCTGTTTGGATTGGTGAAATTTGCTATGAATGTGAAATCACCATTCATATACTTTGGAGAGTCTAAGTATATGACACTTAGGCTAGCATTAGATGTATCGAACACTGGACTTCTTGGTTTAATTGATAGGAAAATGACTAGTGTGACAATACCAAATATTATCAGGAGTAGGCTGAACATCATGCATAGTATTGCAGCACACCATACAGCAGGATTGGTCCGTCTACGTATTCTTGGCACGATATATTGGACTTGTTTTGTCTTGCTTTCAAATGGAAATTCTGGTGTCAAAGGTTGATTGATGGCGTGTTTTGACCCAACCATTTGGTTCATAGGCAATGGCGTGCCACGTTTATGAGACGGTGCTGGTGTTGGTGCTGGTGGTAGTTGTGGTGATGGTGATGGTGGACACGGAAACATCCTAGGAGTACTATATTCAGGAGAGAAAAAACTCAAGCTCTCTGAAGAAGTCATGGCTAATGAATTATGAAAGGGAAGATGAACAAATGAATCTTGGATCTATTTATTTAGATGATAATGGAGTTGGAAGTGGATTAAGGAAAGTAAAAGGGAAAGAAGCTTTCGATTAAGGGAAGTGATGGACCCTTTTGTTGTTTTGTTTAGTAGTATCTGATAAAGGTGATGGGAGTAGGAACTAAAGTTGGGACGTAGATGTTTTGAATTGAATTGAGTTTGTTGCTTTTTTCATATTTGAATCACTGTATTTATTCAGGAAAACACTAAAGGAAGAGGCCCACCCAGGCCACCACAGGGCTCTATAACTTTTGTTTTGGGTTTTGGTTTTTGCAATAATTCACATTAATTTGTGCACGTCTTGACTATTCCGTTAGATTCATCTTATTTCTCATCAGCACAAGCATCGAATAATTATATTTACGAAGTTTTAAACAAACAGGAAGATAACACCTAATCTTTTTTTTTGGGCAAACTTCTCAAATATTTATCTTGTATTGTAGCTTTACAATTTGTAAATTTCTGCTTTTTAAACATTCTGAATTTGTAGCTACATTTTGGCAAAATAGTGTATGTTTTCGCGTGTATTTGTTGCCAACAAATACATGAGAACAAGGTAAAAAAAAATATATATATATGATCCTTGATTTTAGCCTTTAATGGTGGAGCTATTAAATTAGATATTAACATATATTTTTTTGATGTATTTAAGTGATTTTTTTTTTTTTGTCATAATGTATTTCCGTGTCTTTTTTTTATGTATTTCGGTGATTTTTTTTTATGTATTTTACTGTTTTTTTTTTTTTTGATGTATTTCAGTGGCTTTTTTTAATGTATTTCAAATAGATTGTGTACATTCCAACTACTATGAAGCCAAATATATTCAAATTTTTGTGTATTTGAATGAATTTCAACATATACATTCAGATACAAGACCAAAAAATTCAAATACATGACAAATACATTCAAAAAAATAATGTGTTTGGCTATTAACAAAATACACTAAAAAATGCACTCAAAAATACAAAGACAAATACATTAAAAAACGAGTGTATTTGTGAGATGTAGATTTTTGAATGTATTTGTATTTGGCTTTTAACAAATACACATGGCCGGATACGAGACACTACGCCACAAAAAAACCCTAATCTCTCCAACACTACCAAAATCCTAATCGAGACACCACGCACCACCAAAACCCAAATCGAGACATCGCACCACCAAAAAACCCTAATCTTTCCATCACCAACAAAACCACTAATCTCTCTCTTCTACGTCGTCTTTTTTTGCCGCCCGTCTCAAAATCGGTCCATCGCGCCGCCACCGACAATGCACACGGCCGGATACGCGAGTGAAATGAGAGAGAGAGAGGTGAGCACGAGGGAGACGGAGAGAGAGAGAGAGAGAGGCAGAGAGAGAGGGGTGAGCACAGAGGGAGAGGGAGAAGAGAGAGGGGGCGGTGCGGCCATGGTGGTGGTGGTTGAGAGAAGGGGAGAGAGATTTTTTAGGGTTTTGAGAAATGAAAAATCTGAAATGGGTAGTGATTGAGAAAAAAGAAAGATATATGTGTTTGGGTATGTATTTTTTTATATAGCTACCATTTGTAATTTAGAAAAGTTAATTAGCTACTAAATATAATTAAATAAAAGGATAGTTAATATTAATAATTAGGTCTTAAAAGAAGCTACAATGAGTAAAAATTCCTTTTTTTTGCTTGTAGCTGTTAGGACCTCAAAGTCGACTGATTTGCGCAAATGTCTCTTTATCTAGGTCACCATTTAGATTTTGTCCCTATTTTTGAAAGTTGCACAAATATAGCTTTTGCCAAATTAAATCCAGACGACGTTAGACATGTTCAAATGTTTGCTCATAGATTGTTCAATCTTATAGAGAAAATATTAAACTATCGTTTAAAGTTTGCAATAACTTACAAAATTTTAGGTCGTAATTAAATAATTTTTATAAAATTTTTAGTTTGCTCAAAATTTTTTTTACACTATTGTCTAAAAGATTCATAAATTGCAAGAAAAATAAAAAGAAAGTAATTTACTAACAAGCAACAAAAATTTTACTTTAAAGTCTGCACACATTTCATTACACACTAATGTGGACCATGGATGCAGCCACTTTTGTTTTGGGGCCTTAGTTGCACTTTGCACTTTTTTTCTTGAAATTCTACTAATTTGTAGAACATTGACCTGTCAAATGGAGAACAGTTGGATTGTATTGGTAGACTAAAAATAAACGGTGTTTATTGCAATTCTGCAGCAGAAATTGCCTTTTTGTTTTGATATGTGTTAATACTTGCACACTAAGAAAGTAGAAAGAAAGTCAGAAAACTATGTGGTTAAGAAAAATCATTATTCTTACATGATTAAATAAAGAGAAAACTGTCGTTAAGTGGCTGCTTTATAGTTTCTAAAAAGCCTAGTCCCCTAACACACATACTGTTTCTATAAAGATGGCCAAGCAGCGTACAGGTTCCGTAAGCTCAACTAATTTTTCTTTTTTCCTTTCCATTAGCTTTTCTACTATATCGTAGTGGCGTATGTATAATATCTTTTAAGTTGTGCCAACATTTAAAAAGGTGAATAAATAAATAAATCACTATATAACAAGTGGTGCCAATTTTGACACTTATATCCAATATTTTCATTTTGATTAATGTTTATATATAAGTATTTAATTAAAAAATTAACAAAGTTTTTTTAACAAAGCATTGTTTCATGATACCGCTTGAGATAAGGTATATCCGCCAATGTGTATTGCACATGAGTATTTATTATAAGTTCGCATATGAGTGTGGTGGTACTCCATATATATATGAACCGACTTAAAATTCGCATCTGTCTTATTTCCCTTCTTTTGCTTATTAACAAAGATAGAAAACGACCAAAATCAATCAAGTATCTTTTCCTCTAGTTTTGTTCAATACATCACTTGATTGTTGACACGTGCCACAAATTAAATCAATGAACCAGATTTTTCCAATACTATACAGCCCCTCTTTCTTCCCCATTCTCTACATTAAAATGAATAACGTCACTCCGTCTATAATAAAAATAGTGGCCAATTCGATAACTTTAATTTCACGGCTGCTTCCAATGTCGTCGAAGAATATGTCCATCCATTGATGGTGCATCTGACCAACCACTTAGCTGTATTTTTACAAATTCGACGATCTTGGGTCCTTATAAATTCAAATACTTTCTTATAATTTTTAAAAGCAAAGCACTTTCTAAAAAAAATAAATCAATTTTTCAACCCCGATACTGTGAAGTGTAATTAGTTGAGAAGCTACGAAATGATTGCATTAGTTTTAAGTCATAATTTTTTGTATTTCCTTATAATTCCTCAATTATTTTGCAGGTTTTCACAGTATTATTATATAGCAGAAAAAATCATCCTTAATAGTTAGGATGCAATCCTTTGTGTTCTCGCGGTTTGAAATCAGAAGCTTGAGTCTTATGTCACTGGTATGTTTTAAAATGAAAAAAACGAGTGGCATTAGTTAATTGGAATGTGCATATAGAGAGTAGAAAGGGGTGTACCATATATAGTTGTGTGGACTTTTGTATTGGAGAAATCTGGTTCATTGATTTAATTCGTGACACGTGTCAACAATCAAATGATGTATTGGACAAAACTGGAGGAAGAGTTACTGGAAGGGATCCTTTCCCCCACCCTTGGGCCAACTTCCCAAGCCCAGAACATCTGTTTCCCCCATCGGCCCATCCTATATGATGTGTTTTTTTTTTTTTAATTATTTTTATTATATAGGGGGTAGGGGGTAGGGGGTAGGGGAAGGGGAAGGAGAAAGGGATTACAATATGGGGATTCGAATTCTTCATGTATCCAACCAACTGAGTTACTAGATCTCTACTCCTATATGATGTGAGATTGGAAACAAAGTTTATTATTTTAATTTGACTTAAGCATTATACTTAAAATAGAGAAACAAAATACTAAAATAATAATTTAAAAGAGTTAAACATTGAAAGTAAAAGTAGTGATACTGAAGGTGCCAAAAATTTGTGGGATATGAGATTCTTTACCAAAGTTAGAGAATTTCTTTTCTAAATTCTATACCATGTGTCACGTCCTTAGTCTTCAACTAAGCGCACGTGCGGCACTTGACAACTCGCTCACGTTCTTGCATAACTTGCTCACGATCTTGCTATGCCAAGTCAGCCTAGTTTACTATACTCAAGATCGCTAAGGGAATAGTAATTGAGAAAGACAAGAGAAATTTGCTAGAAGGAAGCTTTTTATTATAGAAGACTTGATTGATTTTGCTTGATGGTTTACAAATGAATGACCCTCTTATTTATACTACTCACCTAGGGACTAATATGTAAATAATAATTATTATACAAGTCCCTAAATATTTACTAATAAGCCCCTATTCTAGAAATCTCTACACAACTAGAGTATTCCAAGGACTTTCCATGCAAATCCATGAAATTCTAGGGTCTTCCAAGGTAAACCTCCCTATATCTCTAGAATCTTCCCATAATATCTACTCTTCCTCTTATGTAATCATTCCACATGGCAAATATATGTGCCAAGTGACACCTATGTGGCATGATGACATGGTGGGTCCTCACACTCTCCCCCCCCCCACCCGATGGTGCGACGACCGCGACGCACCGCCGCCGTGTAAACTTTCGAATCTTGTCTTTAACATACCGCCCCCATGCGGCCTCTTCCCAAGATTTTCCCTTCCAATATATGAGGAGCATGGCGATTGCCTTTTTGCCCTTGTTTCCGCATGACCTAGTAGTCAATGATAACTTCAATCTCCCTATCGTTTGATGGTAATCGATACATGACTTGACCTTTCCTAGCTCATGCTCTAACTCGGTCCGTGATCCAACTCACGCCTAAGAGGCAAGCCTTTAGGTAGCTCTTCGAAAATACCATCTTTGTTTTCTTCGAGCAAATTATCTATCCAAGGCGGCGGTGTCTCGGGTACCATTATCTTCCCTTCAAACTTGTAATGGTTGCCATTAATGTTGGCCTCTTTCTTGAGCCCCTCGACAAGCTGCATAGCTGAAAGTTGTGCATGACCCTGTTTGTCACACCCCGATCCTACTAGGGTGTGATGGGCACCCGACCCCATATTCGGAGCCGAGCGAACCCGCTGACTCTTATTACATACATACTTTCTTTGGATTCTTAGATTAAACAAAAATAAAATACATAGTAAAGCTTTCAAAATCTTTTGTCGTTCCCAATTAAACACAATCTGTAAACATAAGGGCTCTGTATCATAATGTATAATAAAAACACATCGGCTCGTGGAACCATTTTCAAAACTGACACACTAAACCCACGACTCTGTCTGCAAAGTCTCTAATTTCGAACAAACCGCACGCGCAAAAAGACATATAATCCGACTCGGCGGCCTCTCCGTACAAACGGAGTCTACCAACTCCGCCGGAACGTCTCCCCATAGCTCTTACTTGTCCGAGTGTACCAAGCGCGGCATGAAAACGCGGCGCCACAAAGGGGCGTCGCACGAGTAATGTACCGAGTATGTAAGGCATGAATAATATCACGAGATCATAATAGAGAACATAAAACACAACATACAGAGAGTGATATAACCAGTATTCCGTTTGTCTACCATGACGATATTATGCAAGTTAGCTTTACCTTTTGGAGTACTATATATAGATACCGCAAGTAACCGCCCGACCGTGTAGATGCGGTGTATAACTGCCCGACCATATAGGTGGACTACCGCCCGACCAAATAGGTACGGGCTTTCCGAGCAAGACCCATGGGAATAAGAGTAATCTGTCATCCGAGTGCCCCTTGGGGCGGATGCCATGCATGCTAGCTTTAAAAAAAACATGTAAATATCTATATAAACCGCCCGACCACGTAGGATTAACTGCCCGTCCATATAGGAACTGGTATAAGCCCGCGCTCCGTGCCTCCCGCGTCCGGGGTATAATCCGCCTACCGTAGCATAAAACACATTCCGCCCGCTTTGACGGCACGGTGTCATAAAATAAATCATATGTAAAAATAAAGCATACGTACGAGAGCCCACGTGAAAACTACAACTCTATCGGAGTGACGTATGGCTCGGTAACCTCCGATCACATTATGGATAATCGGGATCGCCCGCCTCACCTAAGGAACAATTATAAGGCGAGATCGTCAATCAAGGATAACATCACGGAAAACATAAAAACGGTCATGACATATCATTTCATATACTTTGAAACCTCTAAAATAGTCATTATCCAAAAATTAGCTTAACATTTCATATCGTCGTATTCATGGTAAGAACATATCCTTGACATATTCGTCCTAGTCATTTTCTCATATCTAGCATCATCATTGTCATCATAAAATCATAGTCGTTGTTTTGATCATAAAAACTTTCAAGAATCGTAAACTTAGATTTTGGAGAAAAATGGATATTTTGGAAAACATTCATAAACTTTTAATCAAATCATAACTTCTAACTTTTGAAAATAAGGAGTTTATAAAATCGCAACGTATGATTCAAGTAAAAGTACTAGCTACGCTTATCCATCCAAACTTGTTAGTCTACATTCAAGAGAGTTGACATAATCATTAGACTCATTACCATATACTTATCTCAATCCTTCAAACAAATTCATTTATATCCGCAAATTTAGCGATCTCCTCTCAAATATACCATCCCGTCTAACTCGGCAAATTTTAATCAACAATAATCCGGGAATTCAACCCGAAACCAATAACAATACTAGCAATTATTCTAGCAACACTTCAATATTCAATTCTATTCTATTCAATTCAATTCGAATGTTCCAACAACTCAATCGACATCTTTTTATCCGAAACCTTCAATTTCACCAACAACCATACATTTCATTATCATTCATATACGTTAACTTCATCAACAACCTTCATTCTATATCACATAATCCATAACAACAACAACTAGAATGTCCAATAATATCAATTTACATTAACAACATTTTTCATGCAATGTAAGAATTCAAGCCAATATCACATTAACTATTCTAATATTCCGATAACGACTACAACTTCATTTTAAGCCATCAAACCTTCATTTTTCATCATGGATTCCGCAACACAACAACTAAAATATTAACTAGAATTAATTCACCATAACTTGTCAACCTTCCATCATTTTCACAACAACAACTACCAACAAGTTTTCATGAATTTTTCATCTATTTCTATACAAAATTTAAGAACAATTAATTCATTGTCTTCTATCATGCAACAACCATACGTTACACACGAACACACAACATCCATATTCTCATGAATTTCATCCCTTTTACATACTACAACATGCATAACCATTCATAACATATAAAAGAAGATGGACTTACCTTCCTCCACTTGTCTTCTCACTTGGCTAGATTTCAACCAATGCTTTTCTTACTCCCACAACCACCCATGTTGTAGAGGACCTCCAAAATGAGCTAGAATTTTTTTTTTTAAAAAAATATATATATATGCATGCATGTGAGGCACATGCCCTCTCTTTCTTTCTTTTTTTCCCCTTTCTTTAAGAATTTTCTTATTTTCCATGGCAAAGATGACCATTTTTTTTTGTCATCATTTTCATTTCATTTTTCTAGAAATTTCAACTTAATTGTCTTCCTAGTATTTTTCTAGCCCTCATAAAAAATGTGAGCATACACTTACATATCCATTTCTTGGTTCCATGAATTTTTCTAACATCATAAATTCCCATTTTACCCTTAGCCTTAAAATTGATCATTTGTTTTAAAAAAATAATTTTTGAAATGGATGAATTTCGACCTTTTTTAACACCGTTCATGCGACATAGTCATCTAAAGAATTCGCTGTAAAGCTACCTTTCATTATGAGTCGCCCCCGTGTCTATGATGTTTTGATTATCTTGTAGATAGCTCTCGTAGTACTTTGTTTCATCCCTCCGCATAAGAGATCCTCTTCCTTGAGCATAGCGCTAATGCTCTTCGCCGTGGCAATTTTTGAAGCTAGGCGGCCCTCCGCATAAGTAGATCCCTTCTTCGGCCCCGACGACCAGAACTTACTTTTGCATTTCGAGTCTGAGTATTGTTGTCGCGACTCGCTCTCGCCAAATCTTTGGCATCGCTACTCCCTCGACTCATCGCCTTGGACTTTGTCGTGCTCGTCATGGGTTATGTCGGGAAACAATAAAAGCCATCATTAGTGAGGTTGGGAATTTGGAAGCATGTGGTGGTGGCGAATCCCTTTCGACATTAATGCTCCCCGTCCGCTTCAACTCTCTAAGTTTGCGCCTGCCTCGTACAAGACATGCCCAATTCAACACAACGGTGTTGATGTTTTTAATTAATAATTTGCCTATGGCATCGATAGTACTCAACGCATATTTATGGTTTGCTTTACCTCAAAAAATTTAATATAAATATTGACGCCCCGACAGACTCGACGGCCATCCTCGAAAAGTATGCATAGTTCGTAAGCCTCATTTGGCACAACCTCTCGACCTCCCGGCTCTTGCTGGCATCAATGGCCCTTCTTGCCGCCAGATCCCGAATAATTTACACCGCTTGCTATCTCTCACTATAACCTTCGCCTGATGATAACGCCCTTAGTTCAACTAAGACGTACAACTCTGCTTGCTACTTATGCCAAGTCCTTTACTTCAATCGCTTATGGACAAATAATTTTAAAATTGATTTGACGTAATATGAAATAATAATTATACAAGAAATATTTACTAATGACACAACTAATATTTCCATAAATCCATGCCTCCCTATATCTCTAGAATCTTCCCATAATATCTACTCCCTCTTATGTAATCATTCGACAATATATGCGGTCCTCACACATGTAACTAATGACCTTCTTGAAAAAAATGGGAAGAAAATTTAAAAGATACGCTTTTCCAAAAAAATTTGAAGGCTTTAAGCAGGAAACGTTTCAACATTAGTATAGCCCAACGAATCCTTTCTTGGTGAGTCATTAATTGATCAGTTTTAAAAAGAAGGATGAATTTCGACCTTTTTTTAGTCATCAGCTGTAAAGCTACCCGCATGATTGTCGAAAAAATTCTCATATTTAACAAAAAATTTAATATAAATATATAGAAAATTTGGTTCTATCGTAGAAGAGGTCCTCCAAACAAATAATTTGACGCCAAGATGATAAAAGCTTAACACACCTCTCGTTCTTGAAACTTTTTCAATATGAAAATGAAAAAAAAAATTATTAAAATTTGATTTTGTCGAAAAGAAGCCGAAATTAATATCATATGCTTTTCCCCCTCTAATTCGAGACCTTTAGGGGAGTAATGATGCAACATAATATTTTTAAATTTGAATAAAGAAAAATGATATTGTAAAAATCTCTCGAGAAATTTGGTATATAAAACTAAATAAAAATTATCATAAGCCTCAAAATCAATTGAATATTTGAATTCCATAAATTACATAAATAATTGAAAATTTCATGTTTTATTTACCTTCCAAGAGAAGCTAACAAGGACACGATCAGTAGACAGTACACAAATAATCGTGTCATTCCCATTTTACCCCCTAAGGCCACACTAAACAACTCGTATAAAACGTTAAATTCTAATGACAAATCCGTAATTCCAATCCTTCTTCCACAAATTCAAATTTTCTTTTCTTTTTTTCAGTTTTGGGTTAGTACATAAACAGAGTAGAATCAATCATACTGAAAAAAAAAAAAAAGATATTACAGAGCAATGGCCGAACAAGACCCAATAGTAATCAATGAAGAAGAAGAAGAAGAAGAGAAAAGAATACAACATTACTCTTCATATCATCAAATACTATTAGTTGGTGAAGGAGATTTCTCTTTTTCTCTCTGTTTAGCTCACTCTTTTGGCAGCGCTTCTAATATTGTTGCTTCCTCTTTACAATCATATGGTACTCATTTTCACTTTATTTTCTTTCTGGGTTGCTTATATTTTGTTTAATCTATAATGGGGTTTTGTAAAAATTTAATCTTTTGTTGTTTTTGTTTTGCCCTTTTTTGTTTACATATGAGGCGATCAAAATGTACAAGAAAGGGAAATTTTCAAAATCCAAAATTTTGCTGTTACATTTTTCCCATTTTCACGCTGTTTTCTTTCTTGGTTGCTTTTATTTTACTTATTCTATAATGGGTTTTTGGAAAAATTTAATATTTGTTTTCTTGCTTTACTTTAATCTATAATGGGTTTTTTTTTTTGCAAAATTTAATCTTTTCTTGTTTTATTTTTCCCATTTTCACTTATTTTCTTTCAGGGGTGCTTTTATTTTGCTTATTCTATGATGGGTGTTTTTGAAAAATTTAATCTTTGTTTTCTTGCTATACTTTAATCTATAATGGTTTTTTTTTTTCAAAATTAAATCTTTTGTTGTTTCATTTTTCCCATTTTCACTCTGTTTTCTTTCTGGGGTGCTTTTATTTTACTTAATCTATAATGGTTTTTTGCAAAATTTAATCTTTGTTTTCTTGGTATACTTTAATCTATAATGGTTTTTTTTTTCTTCAAAATTTAATCTTTTGTTGTTTCTTTTTTCCCATTTCACTCTGTTTTCATTCTGAGTTTCTTTTATTTTTTACTTAATCTATGATGGGTTTTTGCAATTTTTTTTGTTTTTTTTGTTATTTACGTTTTGCCCTTTTTTGTTTATAGATGTGGTGATCAAAATGTACAAGAATGGAAAATCGAACTTAGAAAAGTTGAAATCCTTGGGAGGAATTATATTGCATGGTGTGGATGCTACTAAAATGCAGCATCATTGTGATCTTAGAACCAGGAAATTCGATCGCATTATTTATAACTTTCCTCATGCAGGGTTTTATGCCCGTGAAGATAATAATCATCTTATCCAGTACGGTTCCCTCTTTTTTAAAATTTTACTTATATGATGTATGCAGGGGGGAGGCAAGATTTCTGTAAAGGGGTTCAACATTTACTATATATATGTATAAAAGATTTTATAACCTTGTAGATGATGGATACACTTTCGTCAATTCTTATCTGACCTTTTGTCTTGCTTTTTCTTGAGCCGAGGGTCGTTTGGAAATAGCCTCCCTACCTTTCAAGGTAGGGGTAAGGTTTGCATACAATCTACCCTCTCCAGACCCCACTTGTGGGATTACACTGGGTATGTTGTTTGTTGCTTGTATATGATGGATACCTTATCTATCACGTGGTTTGTATTCTACTTATATGATGTATGTAGTGGAAGAGACAAGATTTTCATAAAGGGGGTTCAACATTTACTCATAAAAAAACATTTTTAACATTGTGTATACATGTGATATACATAAAAAGATTTCAACCTGGCGAATGACGTTTGGATTTTCAACCTTGGATGTATGTTAGATTTTTATGTGGAATTGTTGAACTAAATGAAAGAAATGTATACTTTTAGATTATTTTCGTGTTAGAGGAAGGTAGCATGTATAGGAGTAGACGGAGGAGTTTGAACCTAAGGTGTAGCTTAGCATTCAATAAAGTGGTTGAAAATTGTGGAAACCGCGATTTGAATCCCTGAGAGACAAAAGAGTTAGGTAGTTTTCTTCTCATATGCTCAACTTTGGTGGTCATAGTTACTTAACGTGTAGCAGAGATACTGGTAAAATAGTCGAGTTGCATGAACCCCAACCTTGAAGGAAAGGAGTAGAAGGAGGAGGATGATAGAGGTGGATTTAGGTTCTTAAATTAGTGCCTCTACTTTGCACACACAACTTATATTTAGTATAAATATACATATATTTTAAAACATTTTTATGACAACTAAATTCGAGTCAAAGACAATGAGTGTGGAGTACTATTGAGGATGAGGATTCGCGAGAATGAGTTAGAGTTTGTAGAGGACTTATACCCTTAAAAGACAAAGTTGTTTTCTTCAATCCAAGCAAGCAAACATTGTGAAATGTGTTTTTCATCAACATAACCTACCAAGCACTCTTGTTGTTGTGTCCAGCACTTTGTGACCATTTTCTTTTGGCTCATTCATTCCAATTTTGATCATACTGAGGAGGGAATAAATTCCATATGCTGAAAGTATTGGTTTTTGTCCTCTAGATTAGTTGCTTAATTGGCTTTTATTGCTCTGGATTTTGCATTTTCTCAGTGTATTGTGTGCCTTTTCTCCTTTGTGCAGAATGCATAAGAATCTTGTGGGAAGTTTTTTCGGAAGTGCCAAAAGAATGTTGCGAGTTGATGGTCAAATTCATGTTACCCATAAAACGACTCCTCCATACGACCTTTGGGATCTTGTTGGACTTGCATCAAAAAACTCCTTGATTTGTATCGAATGTGCTGAATTCAAGATTGAAAACTACCCTGGTTACAACAATAAAAGAGGAGCTGGTTCAAAATGTGATGAACCTTTTCATCTCGGTGAGTGCAGTACCTTCAAGTTTATATTAAACCCGTCTCGTAAGAATGTGCCAAGAACAAAAAAACAGAAACGCCATTTACATGCACCATCTCAGAATTTTCATAAAATTGCCAACTCCATAAGTCCTCCAATTTACTCCTTCCAGCGGCAAATAAGTAGGATTGACAGTAGAAATTCTCCAACTTATGTCAACAACATGAATGGTTTTCCAAGTTATGCCAGTTTACCTGCAACGCATGATCCCAGAAGTGATTTTTTTAAGATCTTCAAGGGGTATTTCAGTTATATTCAAGAAACATTTGGAAGAGAGGACGTTGGTGTTGAATTTTCAGTTCGTCAAGCTATACATCGTGGTGCTTTAATGTTCAGTGATGAGACTGGGAGGCCCCGTGAAGATTACTTGAAAGTTCTGGAAGAGCTTCATTTTTGGAGCCGGTCAAGAATTCTGGGGTTACAACAGAAGCTGCAAGATCTTGATCGAAGGGTGTTTGAGCAACAGGGTATGGGATATTACCTATAGATTATGTGAATATAGTCAAACCTCTCTATAATAACGTCGTCTGTTCCGATATTTTTGGGCTGCTGTAGCGAAATGATGTTGTAGAAATTATATAATATAACATAACATGAAAGATCGGTTCCACAGAAAACATGGATGTTATAGTGAAATGTTGTTATAGAGAATGACCGTCAATGAGAGGTCTAATTGTACTGGGGATATGCATATGCAAGTAGTTGTTAACTAACTATCAACTGTTATTCTCCATGTCTCTCTTAGTTCTACTGGAAGAAGTTAATTACAAACCAATATTTTCTGAAGGTTTTTTTTGATACGGTTGAATTATGTGCGACTATCTTTGAGATGATATAGAAATTTGATTTTTAACTAAGGTAATATGCTTGACACTAAGTTACTAGTTGTAGTTTAATGTGTACTAATACATTCTAAATTGTGTTTATTACTTGCTGTGTGTTGCCAAGAAAGCTTAAGTGGCAACGGTCTATGTACTTTAACCAGAATTTTATGAGTTCATTTCCAAGATATGGTAGTTTCATTTTATAGAAACAATTCAATACTATAGTACGTCGTTCTGTGAGCTATACTTTAACAAATACACGTTCGATATGCTGCTTACCTATTGTATCTATTGTTTGGATAGTTATTACAATGCAATGCAATGCGATACGATTCATTATGAAACCATATGCAGCAACAATACAAACAAGTAGTAAGTCAACAATCAAGAATGAATAGTTTTAGACTCTTCATTCTGCTGGGTCAATTGTTATCAACTAATATTTGTTGTTGATTTATACTATACTTATTGCAAGTTTATGTGGTACATGACAAGTCAGATGATATTTCTTTAAATCGCCAAATCAAGATACGAGAAATAAGATTGTCGCCCGGTTAGAGAGAGAAGAAGTGGTCATTATTGAAAAAGGCAGGAGAGAAAAATGTGATGGGTCCAAATAACACAGGGCTCACATGTAAGTAGTGAATATATGGGCCGAAGATACAAATTAAACAAACACAAATGTTGGATCGACATATATAATGTCGCGTATTAAGATTTAAGGGTGATAAGACATGATAGAAATTTGTCACGAAGCGGTCTTTCCCTTGTCCCATCATTGTCCCTTGGCAAGACAAACCGTGCCTTCTGATAGTAGTATTCAAACCACTGACCCTCTGAAATTTATTGTTATAAGAAGAAGATATGTTTGCTTGTTAGTCACTTATTTCATTATTTACCCAAAACACTTGCTTGAATGCATGACGAAAATTAATTAAAGGGAAAAAATAAACAATAAACTTGATCGGCCATTTTCCATGGATGAAACTGAAAAAACCCATGAAACGATCAGAATGATCAAAGAATGTTTGCTATTTGTTTTCACTAGTTCTGCAATCAAATTGAGTTAAACGCGATTATGCATTTTATAGGCAGGGAAACGGAGATTTTACTAGTTTTTAACTAATATACAATATTATAGTATAAATAAAATTTACATTATAACGTTGCTTAAAAGCCCTTGCTTTATAGGTAACTTTTATAAAGGGAGACCGGCTCGGTTGTTTGCTACTTCCAACCAACTAGATCGCCACCCTTCACCTATCCCCTCACCTCCCTATTACGAGCCCCAATCACCATCACGTAAAATACTAAGAGAAAAATCAGGTGTATTGTTGAAGAATATACCCAATAGGTCCCCTTAAGATAATAGATGTTCATGTTTTCATATGGGGAACACAAGGCTAAAAAAAATAAGTGTTAAAAGAACAAATATCGTACCTAGTGTTGGTTAAAAAATTCAACTTCCTACCAAGCACTTTTGTATTCCTCTGGTTTAGGTAACGCATCTCCAACATCGGGAGTTTTTCATGCATTTAAGGGCATATATATACTATATGGCATGAAAGTACAAGTAAATCATGGATAAATTTCTTTGGTGTAAAAGAACCCCGTCGGACGATTACACCACTTCTGCCCATTTGAGAACCCAAATCTTTAATTTTGAATTGCTCATGTAGAAAAAGCTTTCGGAGAATCAATTTCACGTAGATCGGTGTTATAATGATGTCATCCACATACACTATGAGCAACACCAATGGAAGAGTTATTTTGGTGATTTGTAATCATTCCTAATGAGAGTAACCTCTTGAAAAATAATTTGGCATACCATTTTTAATGAACTTGTTTTTTAGGATGAGAGACTTTTTCAACTTCAAAACTTTTTAACCAGCCAAAAGAAAAAAAGGCCGGAGGAACTTTCATAAACACTTCCTCATCTAAATCTCCATGGAAAAAGGCATTATTGACATCTAGTTGGTATAAACACATCCATTTTCTGACAAGAACAAAGAATTAAAGTCTTAAAAAGTTGACATTGCTTTTAATTTTGAAAAGTTAAAGTCTATGCATTGTCGTTTCGTGTGTCACCTATCTACAAGCCTAGCTTTATACCTCTCTACGTAGCCATCCCCATATAACTTTGTAAACCATCCAGTTTCTCTGCCGAAGTTCAACAATGTCCCATGTGTTATTCATAGTACATAAACCTTGGTATTTTGGAAACGAAATATATTATGTAAGTGTGAGCTCAAACACGTACGATACTAGAATTAGAGCGGACCCTAACTATGGGAAGATGGATTTCGGTTGTGAAGTGGACTAAACATAGCATCAAGGTAAGAATTGGCTATGTCATTAGGAAAAGGATGAGACAACGACTAGGATAAGTGGGAAGCATGTCCAGGAGAAAATCGGAAGTAGTGGAACAATGGAGGAGGGTTACACCTTCTAATTTTTAAAAGGATCATCAAAAAAAAAAAAAAAGGTGGTTTGAAGTAAGAGTGAAAGGAAAAATGTGTTCATTACAACATCCCTTTCACAAAAGTCTTATACAAGTGAGACTATACACCTTATATCCATTTTCAATTAACCCAAAAATACACATGGCATGTTTGAATACTTTTGTCCATTTGGGAATGGTGGAGTATATAGGTAACCAAAGGCTATTAAGATGAGAATAAGAGAAGAATTTCATAAGGACTTTTTTGGCATTTAAAGTAGAGAGAGAGAGAGATTAGATGTGGCTGAAGGACACAATCACCCCATAAAACGATGGGGAGAGCATTTAAAAAACTTAATTTAACGATGCCTATGGGGATAACGTTAGGCTTGAATGTTGGTCGAGGAGGATGCCTTTCGAGAGAAGAAGGTGGAACCGTTTGGAGCCTAATTCCGAATTGTCACTCCTAACAATCTTAACTTGATTGAAATTGATTTTTTTTGAAAATAAAAGATTTTAGTAGATCAAAGGCATTGCTTTTAGCTCCCATTAGATAAGTCCAAGTGGCCCTAGAGAAGTCATCTACAATGGTTAAGAAATACTTGGATCCATTTGTGGTTGGAGTGTGATATGGACCCCAAAATGGTTGAGATAGAAGGGTAGTGTTTGAATACTACTATCGGGAAGGCTGTTTGTCTTGCCAAGACAAACAGACAAGGGAAAGCCCCTTCCAAATTTCTAAGCCCGAATGGTCCTCATTTTGAAAAATTGTAACTATATAATGCCATATCATATCTAATTTGTTAAAATGTGATGCGTTAGATGAGTAACATGCCCAGGCACGTGAACGGAAAACAGACAGGTATTAGGAATGGGTGATGTATTATTAGGAGCAACAGTGGTATCAAAAGTTACATCATGAGCAGAATCAGCATGTATACCAGAAGAAAAATCAGAAGCATTAGGAAGGACATTCTTATCAGATAATGCAGAATTACAAACAGTATGATTGGTAGAGATAGATGTAACAGAGGTTGAAGAGCTAGGCACAACCAACTTGTAGAGGCCTTTATCCACTTTACCAAGAACCGTGAGATAAAAGGGCCCCGTATAACTCATGATACTTGGTAAATAGTAACAAAGCCATCAAGTAGTAGTTGTGAATAGATATTAGATTGTATTGAAGTAAAAACAAATTAGTAAGTAGTACTACAATATATAATATATGAACACGTTGCTTGTATGGCGACAATCATATCCATATATATAAGATACAAGATTCAGGCTCTTTACATTTAAAGTGTTTATTATGTCATTTTTCGGTGGCTCCAGAAATTAGCTCCATTTCATAAGAACAATGGACATCATACATGATTTAAGCATAACACTATGATCTTCCTTTTTATCCCTTATTTCTTCTGTGAGGTATTGCCATTGGATCAAATTTCTAATTAATCATTAGTGCCTTGGACAAACCGATATATATCAAAAGATTATGACATAGATCTCACTCTCAGCACTGATAACTGTACCTCATGAATTATTATGAAGATTGCTGTGAATGTGCAGGTGTGTTAGCGCTTATTTTTTGTAAATTTTTTTGGGAAAATGTTTGACACTTTACTATATAGTTTTCTATATATTTTTGTGTTTTGGTTGATCAAAATATATTCTACCGGGAAAACACTTTACAACAAAAAGAAAAGATGACTTTCCTCATTTTTGTGATGCAAGGAGACGTTTTCTTTACAACTAGAGCATATTATCAAAGCTATTAAAAAGGCTTCATATCACTATTTAACTATGTATCATTCAAGCGTAGGAATTGGTACACTCTTTGAACATCCTTTTTTGCATACTAGCACTACAAGTACAACTACGAGCCTTTTAAAAACTATCTAATTTGCTAATATTATTATCAATCTATATTATAAAAATAATTTTTTTTCTCTGGAAAAGAAGCATAAAAACACTACGAGCTGATTCTTGGGTCGTTGAGTTAGTCAACCAAGACACTACTAGATCATTACACGCGACGTTTCGATCGGCGAATCGAGGGGAGTCCTCAGAGGGACTCTCAGAATTAGAATCTATCAGACCCAATTTGTTTCTAATAGAAAGAGCGACCAAAATATGCCTTCTCCAACTACCATAGCAAGTCCCATCAAACGGCACCGGAACCAAAGAGTTTCCTAGCACATCTGATGGAAATGGATGGCATGGATGAGTGTAGTCATCCTCATGAAACACAGTACGAGACTGAGGTGAACTAGGGTGAGAACCAGTGGGAGTGGGACTATCATCCGGCATTTTACCAGTTTGAACAACAACGATAAAGTCACAATTTAGATCCAAGTTTAAACAACAACAAAATCACAATTCAAGTTAAAGACACGCAGTTCACACAACAAGGTTGATTGACAGAACGAAATTACCCGATTTCCATCCTCTTTCGGAAATTAGAGAGAAATGAAGACCAAAATAGGCAAACTTAAGTCAGATTGAGCTCGAACCAGTAACGATTGTTCACTCGAGCACAAACGAGCAATCAACAAACTCACACCACCAAGATTAGGGCAAAATCTACTGATACGAACAAAGGCAAAATCGGAAAGTGATCAATCTTAAAAAAACAACAATTTCAAATAAAACACGATTCGTGTACGTGATATTCGACGAAGAACTTGATGTTTTGACAAAATATCGTACCAAAAGCACAAGAAATCGATTCTAATTTCACGATGGCATCGAATCCAGGATCTCTATGGGAACAAAATATGTTAAATCGAAATTATCACGAAACGAGAAAATAAGAAATTAGGGTTGAGGGTCGGTTAGAGAGAGAAGAAGAAGAGAGAGCCTTTCATTATTGAAAAGGAAGGAGAGAAAAATGAATTCCGTGTTCCAGACCATGTATATTAATGTTAAATTAATTCAATTGGTATACAAATTAAACAAACACAATATATTGATCGCGTATTTCAAACAAGATAATTGTCGTGCTTTGGTTAGTGGTAAACACACAAGGGTGTGGGTCGGACACGCATCACTAGTTTGAATATATGACCATGTTGTGGACATATATACTCCGGTATGTCCAGAATGTTATTTCATTTATGAAGTTACAAACTGTGTGCTACTGACCCTCTGAAATTTATTGTTATAAGAAGAAGATATGTTTGCTTGTTAGTCACTTATTTCATTATTTACCTTGCTTGAATGCATGCGTATGAAAGGGAAAAAATACAATAAACTTGAAAGTTTCCGGAAGAAACTGAAAAAACCATGAAACGATCAGAATGATCAAAGAATGTTTGCTATTTGTTTTCACTAGTTCTGCAATCAAATTGAGTTAAACGCGATTATGCATTTTATAGGCAGGGAAACGGAGATTTTACTAGTTTTTAACTAATATACAATATTATAGTATAAATAAAATTTACATTATAACGTTGCTTAAAAGCCAATTATAGGTAACTTTTATAGCGAGAGTGCCTTATAGGCAACATGCAAAAATGGTTAAAACGACATGAAATCCTACTAGGAATTCTACGTTGATTGTCTCCTCTTCACCTCCTCCCCTCACCTCCCAACTCCTTCACCCCCACACCACTCCATCCTATGGTATTTGTCTTGATTGTATATAAATGTTGTTGGGATAATATTTCATGTTTTCTTACCAAAAACTAAAAAAAAATAAGTTTAAAAAATTACACTTGTTTATACCATTTGTGTCAATAACCACCATTTTGCTCCAAAAAATGCACTGTTTAGATCGGTAATTTTTTCATTTAGGTATATATACTATATGCTAAATATCTCTTTGAATTTTTTGTACGATTACTTCTTCTCATTTGATTCCCCTTAGTGACATTCCTAACTTCGCTAATGTAAGTGGGATGTTAGGATGAGAAAGAGACAATCAACATAAGATATCACTTATGGAATTTGTTTTTCCTATTCTCACCTAAAAATTATTTTCCTAATTTTTAATGAACTTGTTTTTTAAGAAAAAAAATTCAAAACTTTTTAACCAGCCAAAATTTAAAAAATTATAAATATTTTCGAGAAAATATTTTCCACGTACCAAACACACCCATAAGGTTACAATTATGATTTGAAAAATTGCAGCAGTTGCTTTTAATTTATTATTTTTACATTGTCGTTTCGTCTTCTATCTAAGAGTCAACGAGTACTACGTAACCCCATATAGGAAACCAAGTTTTCTGGGATGCTGGGGCCGTCATAGTACATAAACCTTGGTATTTTAGAAACAAATATATTATGTTTGACAAGTGGATATTGGGATTAGAGCAAAGTCGAAGTTTTTTTTGGTTTATGTAAATCACTAAATATTGGCTATGTCATTAGGTGAGACAACGACTAATAAGTTTCATGTCCAACAGAAAGGGTGAAAATAATTTACACCTTCTAATTTTACTTTAAAAAAAAAAAAAAAAAAAAACTGTTGAACTATGAAAACTGACGAGATTATTCCCCCTTTATCTTATACAAATGTCTATTTTGCCTTTACCATTTTCAATTTCCTCTCAATGTAATACTTTTTTATTACGCAGTATATAGGTAGATCAATATTTAGAAAAGAGAAGAATGTCATGATATTTGAAAAGTAGAGAGAGAGAGAGAGAGAGAGAGAGAGAGAGAGAGAAATGCTGATAAAATAAAAAAACGAAAGGCATTTGAAAAACGAAAGGCATTTGGAAAACTTAATTTGGATATGAGGGATTGAGGGGTATAACGTCTAGGCTTCAATGTTGGAGGGAGTTTGATTTTTAAAATAAAGTTTGGGAATGTAAATAATTTTCACCTCAACTGAATATTATTGATTTGTCTTTTTCTTTTTGTTTTTTCCAGTATAAAATAATATCCTACTTGTCTCCAGTGGCAGCAAATAAACAACTTAATTCAGAAGACTTGAGAGTTGATTTAGTTTTTTAGTGGCTCCCAAGGTTGAGATAGTCATGTAATGTAATTCTATTATGGCTGTTAGATTATGATACTTCCTTGTTGATGAATTCCTCATTAAAAATTGTAACTATATGAACTATAAATTAGCCTAACTTAGAAAAATTGTAATGTATATACAAGGTCCAATTATTTTTTATATATATAGTAGATGTTGATTAGCTTCTTCATTTATGGGCTTTATATTTTTGAATAAATCATAATTTGCTTAACAGTAGTAGTACGTAGTAGTAGTTGTAGTAGTATTATCTTTTGAAGTAAAAACAAATTAGTAAGTAGTACTATAATATATAATATATGAACACGTTGCTTGTATGGCGACAATCATCACCTATATATATAAGACCGATTCAGGCTCTTTACATATAAAGTCCCTCCATTATCATTTTTTACTACCAGAAATTAGCTCCATTTCATAAGAACATGAAGGTAATTAATTCCTTAATATGTCTTCCTTTTGAATTTCTTCTGTGCCTATTTTAAATTTCTAATTAATCATTAGTGCCATATATATAGGAAAAGATTGTGATCGATCTCACTCTCAGCACTGATAACTGTACCTCAAAGGCTATGCAGATTGCTGTGAGATGTGCAGGTAATTACGCCTATTAACGCTTAATATTTTTTTGGGAAAATGTTTTACTATATAGTACTCATATATTTTTGTGTTTTGGTTGTCACAATCTATTCTACCAGGAAAACACTTTATCCAACAAAAAGAAGAAAATGACTTTCCTCATTTTTCGGGTGCAAGGCGTTTTCTTTACAACTAGAGCATATTATCAAAGCTATTAACTTCATATCACTATTTAACTAATATCTAAGCATAATTATCAATCTTTCTTATAAGAGAATTTCTTTTTAAAAACTATCTAATTTGCTAATATTATTATCAATCTATATTATAAAAATAATTATTTTTTTTGGAAAAGAACATAAAAAATAAGTGATAAAAACAACAACATCATACCTTTTTAATCGACAGGACAAAAGGATGTACGTAGGATCATACCTCTACCTTTGCGAGGGAGATCGGAAGCTTTCCGATAGACTTCTACTCAGTGAAACATAAATGTTTGCAAGCAACATATCAAAATACAAAACAAATGGCGCAACATAGTAATACACACATAAAGATAATGATATACGCAATATCAAAGTACTACAACTAAGAAAAGGAGAAGAGGAGATGGAAAGGCTAACCCCCCACATCTCTCACACACAGCGCGACAAAACTCAACTATCTACTAATCGTCTATCCAAATTCTCGACCTCCAAATCTAAAAATAAGTGATCAATCTTAAAAAAAAAATATAAAAAAAAAACAAGTGACTTCTATCGTACCAAACACAAGATGATTCTAATGATGTTGAATCCACGATCTCTATGGGAACAAAATATGCAAGAAATTAACACTGAATTTAGAAGCGTATCCAAGGGGAGGAGTGTGGCTTCATGGGGCGCCTATGTTAATTCCCTTCCTAGACCATGTATATTAATGTTATATTCTCTAAAAATTAGTTTAAAATATATTTAGACCATGTATATTAATGTTATATTCTCTAAAAATTACTTTAAAATATATTGATCCGATTTCAAACAGTAATTGTGTGTAATTGTTATTGGGTGCACCTTGACATTTGAGGTTGATGGTTCAACTCCCATGTCCATGTTATTCTATAATTAAGTTATTTTTTTTTCTTTATTTGGTTTATTTCTTTTAAAATTCCACTCGTAATATATAGTAAAGAATATAGCATAAATCCAAATACTTTCGGCATATGTAAAAAGCCACTAGAATTTAAATTGAACCTATATGTTTAAAAGTGTGATAAGTTTAATGATAAGAATATAAAGGTTGAACTCGTCAAATTTAAATTTTAAATTCGTTTTTTTTTCCACAATAATACACCATTTTTAAAATTCTGAATTCACCGCTGCTATCAGTAATAGTGAATACATTAATTTGCAGGGGTAATATCAGTGAACACAGACAAGGAAAAAGGGCATTTGGTGGTGATTGGAGTAGGGGTTGATTTTTTCAAGTTGATGAAATGCATAAAGAAGAAATTCAGTTGTGCTCGCATTGTGAGTGTTGAAGAAGTGAAACCCGAAAAGAAACCCGACCCGGATCCGAACCCATGTTGCCCTCTAATATGCCCTCCAAGCCCATGTGTTATTATCCATATGCTACCCGATTATGATTCTCACAATCAAAATATTATGTGAAATATATATATATATATATATCCATAATTATTATTAATAATTGATTTGGTGTGATAGAATATTATGTTATTTTTCTTTTCCACTTTTCCTTTACTTACTTAATAATCTCATTTTGATGTTGGTAACTTATTTAATTTTTGCTTTTTATAAATACTACTTAAGTTATAAAATAAAAAGTTATAAACTTAGATATTATACGAAAATATAAACTTACGTAATAAATATTTGTTATGAGCGATAAAAATTAAAGATCAAACACAAAATAGGGAATAAGTGCTAATGACCAGGAAATCAAATAAAATGCAGCCCAGGAATATGAGATATTGTGAGCTTTTCTGAGGCCCAAATTGACTTGAAACTCCCTGCAACACCAATACACTTCCTCCTTTTCCTGCAAAGACTTATGGAATTTGATTTTTACATAATATTCTCTACTTTTAATTTAAATTATTCTTATTTGTTATAAAATAGACAACATTTTTAATATTTCTTCTAAATAATTTGAACTATAAATTAGCCTAACTTATAGTAATTGTAATATATATATATATATAAATATATATATATATATATATATATATATATATAATTTATATAGTTATAAAGTATATTCATACTCCAAAAAGTATATTTTAAACAAAGAGTAATTTCTATATGTTTCAAAAAATTGAGATTCGATATAAAACTTCTAAACTAGATGAGGGAAAATTTTAGACCTTAGGTTTGAATTTAGGCTTGGTTAATTCCAACTTCAAATCTTTGGACTTTAAGTTTTTTAACTTCAGCCGGAGGTTTGAATTTGTGAATTGGCCAAATTAAAGGTCTGAAGTTTGAATTGTTATTCGAAGTTTAAATATGGACAATTTGCATGATCGTCCTTATTTGGGGCTGGTCTTTAATTTTTGTCCCTCAAATTGCTGGTCTTTAATTTTTTTACCTTCGCCTAATATCCCGAGGTTTTGGAGTTAAATCCCGGCTCAATAAAAAAAAAAATCGCAAGGCAAAGTTTCATAACAAAATTAGGCTTATTCGGCAAAAGTTAGGTCTTAAGGCAAACTTTTGCCCAAAATTAGGCCTTAAGGCAAACATCTACCTTAAGGCCTAACTTTTAAATAAAGCCAAATTTTGTTGCAAGAAACCTTAGCGCCTAATGCATATTTGCGAAAGCGTTGTCTTGCATAATTCTTTTTTTTTTTTTTTTTACTGAACGGGGGTTTGAACCCAGAACCTCTAGATATTTTCAGCCACTTTTTTAAGCAAAGGACAAAAATTAAAGACCAACAATTTGAGGGGCAAAAATTAAAGACTAGTGAGTTTGAAGGACAACCGCACAAAAAATTGTTTAACTATTAGGTTTGAAGGTAGGCTTGCCCGATTCTAACTTGGAATAATTACTTGGCATAGCTACCTCCAAGAGCTAATTATTGATGATAACTACCTTTTAATTTATTTATATTTAGTAGCTACAGTGATTTTATATATTACCACCCATAGATATACCAAAATACATCAAGCGGTCGTGGCTGGAGTGGTTATTGGGTGTGGGATTTGTCCCTGCCCGCCTAAGTTAGAACCCAGCCAACCACATTTATTTTCTTAAATATTTTTCCTAGCTTTTTCTCCTTGTATTTGAGTGTATTTCGTCATATAGTTATGCATGATTAATTGCTCCTAAAAGATAGTTATCTATGTAAGTTGCCCTTCTAACTTCAGACTAACAACAATAGCCCATGTGACTTGACTCCTGATCTGAAATTTAATTTTGAAAATAATTAAAATTTAGATATTCTATAAAATTTTATTATATTTTAAATAGTGGTTATTAAACTACTTGTACACTTTTTTTTTTTTGAAAACCGGAACCAGATTTAAACGTAAAAAAAAAAAAAAAAAAAATTTTTGTTTTTGTTTTTTGTATAGTATATGTATATTATAGTATTTCTTAGTATATTGTAGGTATATTTATATATGTTATATAAGTTTATAACTAAAGTTTATATATTTACTAACAACAACATATATATATACATATATATATATATATATTATATGCTGGTGTTAGAACTTTCTATTTATAACTTAAGTATATTTATACTAGATATACCTAAAATATACTAAGAATATACTTATAATATAAATATACTTAAGTTATAAAATAGAAATTTATAAACTTAGAAAAAACTTAACTTATATGCTTAGCTGCTTATAATATATATATGTTTAAGTTATATATATATATTATAACTTAAGTTATTTATAAGTTAAGTTTTTTCTAAGTTTATAACTTTCTATTTATAACTTAAGTATATTTATGCTAGATATACCACTAAGAATATACTTAGAATATAAATATACTTAAGTTATAAAATAGAAATTTATAAACTTAAAAAAAAACTTAACTTATAGGCTTAGCTACTTATATATATATATATATATATATATATTATAAGTATATTCTTAGTATATTTCAGGTATATTTCTAACTTAATATAAGTAAAAATATGAACACAAGTAAATAGAAGAAAGCTCAATGAGCCATATATTTTATTCATTCGTGGATAACATTTATTTGCAAGTTGTAGTTTTTTTTTAACTTGTAAATAATACATGAGTTGCAAAAAAGTAATACAAGAATAAAATCAAAAAGTGTCAATCATTTGGCTAATATCCGCAATATTATATTCGGTCATTGAGATATCTTCAAAGTCTTCCATTTGGTCTATTCCACTTGCTATCAAATCTTCAATCTCTTCCTCTTCGCCTTCCACCGCTTCTAAGTTTTGGTTGCGTCGCTCCGATCTAATCCAATCGCGAATGCAAACTAGTACTTGCAAGCTTAATCTAAATAAAAGTGTCTATGGTCTCCAATTTGTTGTCTTCCTATAAATGCACTTTCCGAAGCCACGGTTGATATTTGAACAAAACTAAGTCATAGAAAAAATAGGATATCTCGAGCCATTCTTGAAAGTCTTGGGATAACTCGCCTTGTATTTCTTCCACCATGCTAAGACGTTCAAATCATCGAGTTGGTTGATATCCACATTTGGCTGCATCATCCAATTATCATCAACCCAATGACATGTAATAGCAAAAAAATCTAACTTGTTAACACTAAGACCCAAATCGGCTGTAAGAGAAACACTACAATTTAAAGAATTAAATACATGACGCAAATAAAATCTATATTTTTTATATAAATCTATGATATCCGATCTACAAGTACTTCTAGGAATACCCTCAAACAACGGATTATAACAACGTTGAATATAAGTAACAAACCCCAAACCCGAAGGAAAGGAAAATGGTAGAGCATCAAAAGCAACCATTTTAGCTATTTTTATACGATCTTTTTTTTTGTCATAGCTAAAATTTCTACTGGTTCGTGAGTCAACTATTTGTTGAATACCCCCCCCCCCCCCCACATTTGAACCCGTTTTCTCTCCCCAAACATCCCTATGTTTAGATCTCATATGACCCGTTAGTGAACCCGTTCCACTATCCTTACTAGTTTGTTGCCTAAAAATAAATTCTTGTTTACATATATCACATGTAGCTATTTGTCTTTCCTTATCTTTAGTCATAAATTTCAAAATTCTAGCTGTTGGCCTACGAGTTTTTGGCTGTTTGTCTTGTGTATGTGATTGTGCAGGATCTGTATCTCCTATGGAATTTTCGGGGGCTTGTGTTTCATCATCATCATCAATTTCATTAAAAGTGCCGGCATAGTGTTGCATTACCTCATCGTCTAAAATATGGTCCTAACAACTCTGCTTCACCAACTTCAAACCAACCAATTGGTGATCTACACCTTCGCCCATATAGAGCTTCAAACGGTGCCATCCCAATGCTAGGATGATAACTTTTATTATAAGAAAACTCAATGAGCGGTAAGTGATCATCCTAATTACCTTTGAAATGTAGGACACATGCTCTCAACATGTCCCCGCAGTCCGAATAATGCGCTCGCTCGACCATACCGTCCGCGGATGAAAAGTCAGCCGATGTTCACCTTGGTACCCAATCCTTTCTGAAAGGATTTCCAGGAGTTCGCTGTGAACTGAGCACCACGATCTGAAATATTGGACATTGGGGTCCCATGCAATCTGACAATTTCATTAACATACAACTTAGCGTAATCTTCTGCTGAATCTGTAGTCTTGACTGACAAAAAGTGCGCCGACTTAGTGAATCGGTCAACGATTACCCAAATAGAGTTATGGCTCTTAGCTGAACGAGGATACAAAGTCTATGTTGATCATTTTCCATTTCCAGACAGGAATATCAATATTTTGAGCCAAGCTACCAAACCTCTGGTGTTCGGCTTTCACTTGCTGACAATTCAGACACTTAACTACAAAATCTGCTACATTCTTCTTCATGTCATTCCACCAATATATCTCCTTAAGATCATGGTACATCTTGAAGAAGCAACGCTCATATAAATCGTTATGTGATGATGTCAAATCCGTAATTTTATTCAAGAAATTCAAATTTTATTTCCTTTTTAAGTTTTTGGGCACATAAACAGTACTCCCTCCATCCCACAATAAGTGTCACCTTAGCCAAAATTTTTTATCTCATAATAAGTGTCACCTTAGGAAATTAATGCATATATTGACAAGTTTTTCCTACTTTGCCCTTAGACAAAAACTGACAAATTTATGTATTCAAGACAAAAAACACATAAAAATTTGGTATTATTAGATTCCCAATGTTAAAAGCCTTACTTTTCATGCATGCTCTAATCAAAAGGGAAAAATAATTTATTTTTATTATATAGGGGTAGTTTAGTAAACTTTATTGGTTTTAATATGCGTGTTTTTAGGTAAGGTGGCATGTTATTAGACGGAGGGAGTAATAAAAGTCCCTTTTGAGAATTGCAGCTATGGCAGATAAAAGTCCTTTTGAGAACCAAAAAGTGATCAATGAAGAAGAAGAAGAGAAAAGAATAGAACATTACTCTTCATATCATCAAATACTATTAGTTGGTGATGGCGATTTCTCTTTTTCTCTTTGTTTAGCTCACTCTTTTGGCAACGCTTCTAATATTGTTGCTTCCTCTCTTGACTCATATGGTACTCATTTTCACTCTGTTTTCTTTCTGGGCTGCTTATATTTTGCTTAATCTATAATGCTATAATGGGGTTTTGTAAAAATTTAATCTTTTGTTGTTTTTGTTTTGCCCTTACATATGCGGTGATCAAAATGTACAAGAAATCAAGAATGGATGGGAAATTTTCAAAATCCAAAATTTTGCTGTTTCATTTTTCCCATTTTCACTCTGTTTTCTTTCTAGGTTGCTTTTATTTTACTTATTCTATAATGGGTTTTTTGCAAAATTTAATCTTTGTTTTCTTGCTTTACTTTAATCTATAATGGGTTTTTGCCCCCCCCAAAATTTAGTCTTTTGTTGTTTCATTTTTCCCCTTTTCACTCTGTTTTCTTTCTGGGGTGCTTTTTATTTTACTTAATCTATAATGGGTTTTTTGCAAAATTTAATCTTTGTTTTCTTGCTATACTTTAATCTATAATGGGTTTTTTTTCCCCTCAAAATTTAATCTTTTGTTGTTACATTTTTCCCATTTCATTCTGTTTTCTTTCTGAGTTTCTTTTATTTTACTTAATCTATGATGGGGTTTTAGCAAAATTTAATTTTTTTTTGTTGTTTACGTTTTGCCTTTTTTGTTTATAGATGAGGTGATCAAAATGTACAAGAATGGAAAATCGAACTTAGAAAAGTTGAAATCTTTGGGAGGAAGTATATTGCATGGTGTGGATGCTACTAAAATGCAGCATCATTATGATCTTAGAACCAGGAAATTCGATCGGATTATTTATAACTTTCCTCATGCAGGGTTTTATGGCAGTGAAGATAATAATCATCTTATCCAGTATGGTTCCCTCTTTTTTAAAATTTTACTTATATGATGTATGCAATGGGGGAGGCAAGATTTCCGTAAAGGGGTTCAACATTTACTTTATATATATGTATGGAAAGATTTTATAACCTTGTATATGATGGATACGCTTTCGTCAATTATCTGACCTTTTGTTTTGCTTTTTCGAGCCTTGTGCTTTCGGAAACCCTTTCCTCTACCTTCCAGGGGTAGGTCTAAGCGTACACTCTACCCTCCCCAGACCCTCTTTGTAGGATTACACCGGGTATGTCGTTGTTGTTTGTATATGATGGATACCTTATCTATCATGTGGTTTGAATTCTACCTATAATCTGTATGCAGTGGAAGAGACAAGATTTTCATAAAAGTGGTTCAACATTTACTCATAAAAAGATTTTTAACATTGTATATATCATGTGATATACATAAAAAGATTTCAACCTGGCGAATGAGGTTTGGATTTTCAAGCTTGGATGTATGTAAGATTTTTATGTGGAATTGTTGAACTAAATGAAAGAAATATATATATTTAGATTATTTCCGTGTTAAGAGGAAGGTAGCATGTATAGGAGTAGACGGAGGAGTTTGAACCTAAGGTGTAGCCTAGCAGTCAATAAAGTGGATGAAAACTATGGAAATCGCGATTTGAATCCCTGAAGAGACAAAAGAGTTAGGTAGTTTTCTTCTCATATGCTCAGCTTTGGTGGTCAGAGTTACTTAACGTGTACAGAGAGATACTGGTGAAATAGTCAAGTTGCATGAACCCCAAGCTTGAAGAAAAGGAGTAGAAGGAGGAGGATGATACAGGTGGATTTAGGTTCTTAAATTAGTGCCTCTAATTTGCACACATGCACACACAACTTATATTTAGTATAAATATACATATATTTTAAAACATTTTTTTTAACTAAATTCGAGTCAAAAGACAATGAGTGTGGAGTACCATTGAGGATGAGGATTCGCGAGAATGAGTTAGAGTTTGTACAGGACTCATACCCTTAAAAGACAAAGTTGTTTTCTTCAATCCAAGCAAGCAAATATTGTGAAATGTGTTTTTCATCAACAAAACCTACCAAACACTCTTGTTGTTGTGTCCAGCACTTTGTGACCATTTCTTTTGGCTCATTCATTCCAATTTTGATCATACTGAGAAGGGAATAAATTCCATATGCTGAAAGTATTGGTTTTTGTCCTCTAGACTAGTTGCTTAATTGGCTTTTATTGCTCTGGATTTTGCATTTTCTCAATGTATTGCTAGCCTTCTCCTTTGTGCAGAATGCATAGGAATCTTGTGGAAAGTTTTTTCGGGAGTGCCAAAAGAATGTTGCCAGTTGATGGTCAAATTCATGTTACCCATAAAACGACTCCTCCATACGACCATTGGGATCTTGTTGGACTTGCATCAAAAAACTCCTTGTTTTGTATCGAATGTGCTGAATTCAAGATTGAAAACTACCCTGGTCACAACAATAAGGGCCTGTTTGGAAAGCCACCTGGTAATTGGAATTGGTGTAATTACTAGGGTAGTAATTACACGATGTGAATTATAACGACCCGTTTGTTTGTCATAACGTAATTACGTTGCAATTACATCTCGGTGAGTGTAATTACACGGTCAATTTAATTTAAAAATAAATTTTAATTATAAAAAATTTAAAATTAATATTTAAAAAATATTGCCTTTATAAATGATATTAAATTAGTTATTTAATAACACATTTATATTAATTAATAATCATATTTGTAACTAATATTGTAACAAAAATAATTGATATATATTTTTCAAATTAATATTTAATTTTAATTAATTATAAAACTTAAAAGAAGACTTTTTTTGTGAGAACGTAATGGATTGGATGTTTGACAAAAAAATAATATTAATAAATATAATGCCATTGTTATAAAATAATAAAGCAAGCAAGAAGATTATTGTGGAGAAAGAGAGAAGAGAGGAGAATTAATTTATATTTCTCTTGTTAGAGATTATATACAATGAAGAGAACATCTCTATTTAATCACAAACCCTAAAGTTTCTCCAGATAGACATCCATAATTAAATAATATTTATAACACTCCCCTTGGATGTTATTTGGTAGATAACGTGTCCAGCAATGGAAAAATCTAAAGGAAAAAAAGACACATTTCTAATAATACGCTATTTGGATCCTCATTAAAAACTTTACAAGGAAAAAACCCAGACAAAAACTCCAACACGTATTAACTCCCCGTTCAATCCAAAAACTTGAATCTTCACATCTTCACTCGAGATTTGAATTGGGGTATAGACTTGGTGAATACATCAGTTATTATCACTACAATTTGTCGCACCTTGGTATCACCATTCTTTTGGGCTCGTTTGTGAAGAACAACTCCCAAAAAATAATTTGTTTTATGAATCCACTAGATCTCTTCAAGGTTGCAAGATATAATATTGTTGAAATCACTTGCATTCCTGACTTGCTTTATAAACGGATGTTATTTTTATATGATTTGACTATTATGTAAAACAACATCGTATGACCATAATCCTTCATAGTCATAGCAAAATATATAAATGCATCAATTGAGGAAGATATGGCATGTTGAAAATTCCAAGTCTCTCATTTCAACTTCTTTCAACAAATAATAAATTGCTTTTGAGAACTCTTCAAGAGTTTCAATAATATTCAAGTAATCAACTTGCACCAACAATATGACATTTTGATTTTCACAAAGTCATAAGGATAAATAGAGTCATTTGTGCTCTTAGTCATAAATATTCATTAAGGTGATAAAATCGCGTTCACCTTGCTTCACTTAATTCATATGAGAATTATGAACAAATTTCTACAACTTGTATAGTTCTGCATTTAAAATTCTTCATTTTTGTCAAGATATCCGGACAAAATCTATTTATATTTAAATATGTGACATCTGGTGTCCGGACAAAACCAATAAGCTTTATGCTTACCAAGATGTGTCATTGATAATTTCTACGTTAGCTTGCTTTAATAGACGTAGAATTTAGATCCTCATGGTCTTTTACAATATTGCGTATATTGTACCAAAGATATTCGACGATATATATTATTTGTATCGGTTCGCAATGTGACATAACTTATTGAGATCTCATCACTTCCATTATTTTTAGGTACCTAAACCACTCATGGGGTTTCATGAAGTGTTATGTCGAAGGCTCTTCAAGAGCACATTGCCTCCTTATTATAACTATTTTGGTCATCTGCTCCTCTCCCTTTTCAAGGATTATTCTATTTGGAACCGATTGATCAACCATGCTTCACGCATGTAGTATGCTTTGTCCTTCCATGAATTTAATAGGAGTATTTTTTCTTGGAAATTAGAAATTAATTGGGTCATAGATTTGAGTTGAATTATCCTTTATATAATGATAATTCATAACACATTCCTCAAAGATGTTAGAAAAGCTAACATACATCCCATTTTCTTTTGGGGAATCCATCTTTATGCATCATGGTAGATTAATTAATCGTATACCACACATAAAAAATCGTTAGATGGAAATATAGTTCCTAACCCCGAACCAATTTGTGAAGAGAATTTATCATAATTTAGAGAATACAACCGATGTTGTATACAATATATCATATCTGCCAGAAGCTTTGTTCTCATAAGCAAAAGTTTAACTATTTAGTGGAGGCATTTAATGCCAAACCAAATGGATATAAACAGCATTATCAAGTAGATGGATTGTCTTGATTACATAATCTTGTGCTCTTAACTCATTATTTTGAGCAAGTAATTTTGTAAATGTCAAACCAGGTTCTATAAACACACATGTGACCATCTCTCTAATAGGTGAACGGGCCCATATTCACCTTTTATATTTTTTCTGGGGAATTCAATCCAACATTTGACATAAGAACAAGCACAAAATAAATTTTCTGAAGAGCTTCAATATCCATCATATTTGAATCGTTGAATAAAATTATTTATACTAGTAAACTTCAAGTTTACCATACCATGTGTTATATGTTTTAGTAAACTTCTCGGTTTACTATGACATAAATTATTATTTTTTGCACCAATAAACTTGGTTTACCATGTGATTTATCATGCTTATATTTGTGCGATATTTGAAGAATAAAGAGGGTAACCATTCACATACATATTTCTTAGTGGTTTTGAAGATATTTAATCCTCCAATCATTTATAGCTTCAATATGATAGCTATTTCTTTAGTAAACTTCGGTTTACTACAATTTGTGTTTCGATCATAATGCCTTCATATAGTATAATCTAAAACGAATGACATAATGCTATATAAGCTCTTCTGGAGCCTTTAATTTATTCTCCGTAATCACATATTGTTTGGACACTACTAGTGCCATGATCTTCTAGATAAAAAAGTCACTTTTCCGGAGCCCTTAATTGATTTTGTACCATCAAATATATTTTAGATACTTTCCTAAAAAGAAATTTTAGTTAAACACCGTTGGTGTCATAAGATGAACAATAATTAAATAAAAATTTAGAGACAATTACATTTATCAACGATGAAAAGTAAACTTTAATTTCTAAACTAGAAAACATCTTCGTACTTAACATCCGAATATTTTGTATCAAAGAGTCAACTATATGGCTATTACTTTCTTCGTGAAATATATAAGTATTTATTTCCTTGGGGAAATAGAAAGCATTCAACAAGATCTGTCTTCTTTTGCCTTAGAATAAAATTGACCAAAATGTTTTATACGTTAGTACATATTGCAATCAAACCACAAAATAACATCTATATTCTTTGTTATTTTATCTCTTTAGAGCGTGTTGTGGTGTTTCTTCATTCAGTGAAACTTGGTCATTTAGATGCGCTTTAATTTTAATAGCTTGTTATTTCTCTCAAGCACAAGAAATACACAAAAGATAGCAAAAGAAAACTTGATGACCACATTTATTTGTACTGATTTCTCAAAATAAAACAAAACAAATATGTTCCTATATTAAATGGTATATATAGCATATTAAAGCATCAACATTATGCCACATAAATATTTTAGAACACAAGAGAATTATGAAACATTTACCTTTATAACATGTAAGGCTATTAACAACGATGTGTGTATACATAGTATAATTGCTTTGACAATGATGTAAAGACATGCATATCAACTGTCATTACTGAAGAGGTTTAATAATCATTATATAGATCATGTACATGATATGGTTACCATGTTCAATCTGCCACATATATGTAGAAAAATTATTAGCACTGGTTGTTTCAGACATTTTTATTATTATTATTTGAGGAGTAAATTTTAAAGTTAAACTTCTAAGGGAGTAAAGTTCAAAGCCTTACAACATTCAAGAATAAAGTTTAAGGTCTTACTACTTTGAGAGTGTAGTTCAAAGTCTTACTATTTCGGGAGTAAATCTCAAAGTTCTACTACTTTTGGAGTAAATTTTAAAATTTTACTACTAGAAAGTTCACGAGATACCACTTCAGAGTAAATTCAGCTCTATATTCGAAAGAAAATTTAAGAGTTCACCGTATTTACTATTTCAAGAGTAAAGTTTAAAGTTTTACTACTTCAGAGTAAAATTCAAAATTTGCTACTTTCGGAGAGCTTGCTACTTCGGAGCAGATTTGAGTTATTACTTCGGAATAAAACATAGAATATTTAGAATTTTTTTTTCTATTATTTTATCTCTTCTAGAGATGAGTAGTGATATCTTCACGATCAAGTACATATTCGTATTTGTATTTTGTAAAAATATTGTGTACATTCACTTCGTGGAATGGATCTGTATTTTATAATAGTTATTAAAAGTTTTCATTCTTCAGGAATGATATATAACCGTCTGAACGTGTCTTAATCATATCAATTTATGATAGCTTAAAACCTCTTGTAAGATATTGCTTGTGAGCAAATCGAGATATGCATATAATGTAGAGATTTTTCTCTCACATATTTTCAATATAAATCACAATATGGAGGCCTATATATGAATCATCACTTCCAGTGATCATGATCCATAAATATAAATAAATTTAGTGATACTTTAGACTTGTGAAGTATGAATGTCACTTCTGGGATCATTCTAAAAACAAGTACCAAATTAACCACGACATACGCATATATAAACATAGCATGTAACATTAGAAGTGAATTAAAAATATTAAACCAACAATAATAAGCAAAAGCCTCAAATCACTTTACCTGTGATGGAAACTGTTTCCATTATAAGATACTAGTATAACTTACTAGATACCCAAACCTCATGAAGAATTGCAAACAATACTTGATTACATACACCGTCGTGAACCGTTTCCCCGATGATTTATAATTGCAACCACTTAAATAACAAAAAAAACTTCTCGCATAAGTATATTATTTTAGATGAGTAGGATAATACCTTGATTTTCAGTAAGGCATGGATGACACAAAAGACGGTAGTACCGATATGGGCTAAACTCAAATAAAAGATTAGTTAACGTGATATAAAATAATAAAGCAAGCAAGAAGATTATTGTGGAGAAAGAGAGAAGAGAGGAGAATTCTTATATTTCTCTTGTTAGAGATTATATACAATGAAGAGAACATCTCTATTTATAGGAGAAAGTTAACTTGGTGCCAAAGTCACAAACCCTAAAGTTTCTCCTAGAGATAGACATCCATAATTAAATAATATTTATAACGCCATAACATTATTCAAATGTTTGACACAAAAAAAATTCATCAAATGTAAGTGAAAAATAAACAACATGCAATGTGAAAGCAAATAACTTAAAATTGAAAATATAACCTAAATTCAAAATCCAAAAGAAAAAGTTCAACATAATACTTTATGTCAAATTCCAATATTACATAAGTAAGTTCCAACGTAACTTAAGTAAATAATTCAAAAGAAAGGAAAAAACATAAGTCTATAACCCCATTCACAATGAAATTCTACTTTAATAACGTCACCCGTTATATGTTAAGTTTGTTAATAACTCATTCTTTCCAATATTAAGAGGCGTAGTTTCAAATATTAGAATAATAACACGGTTATGCTAAATGAATAAAATAAAAAAATACGAGCAATTACATGGAATCACAAGAAGTAAAGGTTGGGAATGAAAAGAAAGAAAATGAAAAATAAATAATATAAAAAGAAAAATACATTTTAAAAAATAAAAATAATAAAAAAGTAAAAATAAAAAGAAATTAAAATAATAGAAATAAAAAAATATTAAAAATAAAAAAAATTAAAATAATAGAAATAAAATAAATTAAAGTAAAAAAATAAACAAACTAAAAAGTAACCCCGTAATTACGGTGTAATAATACCCAATTGTTGAGAATCTGTAATTACACCCCGTCAATTACACCCAATTCCCACTTAACTCGTAATTTGTCAAACAAATGATAAATTTAATTACACCCAATTCGAATTACCTGTGGCTATCCAAACAGGCCCTAAAAGAGGAGCTGGTTCAAAATGTGATGAACCTTTTCATCTCGGTGAGTGCAGTACCTTCAAGTTTATATTAAACCCATCTCGTAAGAATTTTCCAAGAACAAAACCAAAGCAACGCTATTTACATGCACCACTTCAAAAATTTCAAGAAATTCCCAACTCCGTAAGTCCTCCAGTTTACTCCGTCCAGCAGCAACTAAGTTGGATCGACACTAGAAATTCTCCAACTTACGTCAACGACATGAATGGTTTTCCAAGTTATGCCAGTTTACCTGCAACGCATGATCCCAGAAGTGATTTTTTTAAGATCTTCAAGGGGTATTTCAGTTACATTCAAGAAACATTTGGAAGAGAGGACGTTGATGTTGAATTTTCCGTTCGTCAAGCTATACATCGTGGTGCTTTAATGTTCATTGCTGAGACTGGGAGGCCCTCTGAAGATTACTTGAAAGTTCTGGACGAGCTTCATTTTTGGAGCCGGTCAAGAATTCTGGGGTTAAAACAGAAGTTGCAAGATCTTGATCAAAGGGTGTTTGAGCAACAGCGTATGGGATATTACCTATAGATTATGTGAATATAGTCAAACCTCTCTATAATAACGTTGCCTGTTCCAATATTTTTGGGCTGCTATAGCGAAATGATGTTATAGAAAATATATAATGTAACATAACATGAAAGATCGGTTCCACATGAAACATGGATGTTATAGTGAAATGTTATTATAGAGAATGACGGTTTATGAGAGGTCTGACTGAACTAAATATGCATATGCAAGTAGTTGTTGTTAACTAACTATTACTGTTATTCTCCACGTCTCTCTCTTAATTTTACTGGAACAACTTGATCACAAATAAATGTTTTCTGAAGAGCTTGTTCCATATGGTTGAATTATGGGCGACTTAGTTTGAAATGCTAGAGAAATTTGATTTTTGACTAGGTAATATGCTTCATACTAAGTTGCTAAATGTAGTTTGATGTGTTCTAATACATTCCAAATTGTGTTTATTACTTGCTCTGTGCGGCCAAGAAATCTTAGTGGCAAGGGTCTATGTACTTTAACCAAGATTTTATGAGGTCATTCCCAAGATATGGTAGTTTCATTTATAGAAACATTCTATACTATAGTACGTTCTGTGAGTTATACTTTAAGAAATACATGTTCGATATGCTGCTTATAAGTCAACAATCAAGAATGAGAAGTCTGAGATTTTACATTCTGCTTAGTCAGTTGTTATCAACTGATATATGTATTCTGTTCATGTATACTATACTTATTGTAATTTTATGGGGTACATGTGTTAAATGTTCTTTCTTCGCTTAAGATACGTTTGATTGATTCACCCAGCGGTAAAAACGCACCACGTGATGTCTTGATTTTAAGTGCACATCAGGGTTCGAACCCTGTTGACAAAAGTTTGGTATTTAAATAAAGAAGGATAGAGAAATGGGTCCATTGCTCTGGCGCTCGGAAATTTCTTGGTTATAAGAAAAATATATGTTGAGACCCTGGCTCTTGGAAATTTCTTGGTTATAAGAAAAATATATGTTTGATTGTTAGTCACTTATTTCATTATTTACCAAATGCCATGTACACCTGCTTACTTTCATGCGCATGAAAGGGAAAAAACACAATAACTTGAAATCTTATGGCAGAAAAAGAAAAACCCATGAAACGATCAGAATGATCAAAGAATGTTTTGCTAGTTGTTTTCACTAGTTCTGTAATCAGACTTGAGTTAAACGCGATTATGCATTTTATAAGCAGGAAAAAGAGATTTTACTAGTAATTAAGTTTAACTAGTAAACATTACAGTATAAATAAAATTTACACTGTAACGTCGCTTAAAAGCCAATTATAGGTAACTTTTATGGAATTTTTACGCGTTATAGCTACTTCTAATACATAATTAGTGGTAATAACTACCTTTTATTTTAATTACTAATAATAACTAAATACTTTTCTAATTTAACTATTATAGCATGATTGTTCCTTACCATTTCACAAATACACCTAAAAATTAGCACCCCCAATCCCATATCTCCACCCTAATGGTAACAATATTAATCACTAATATACATTACCATTCTCTCTCCTTTTTCATAACTTCTTACCTTTTATGATTTCTTCCTCTCTTTACCCTTCGCAAAAAACTTCCATTCTCACCAACAAAAAAACAAAAAAAAGGAAAAATAAAGTACTCTTACGTTCTATCCCATCTCCTTTTTTTCAAATTTTCGCTATTTCTTTATTATTCTTCCACAAAATCAACTGCTGGAAGTGATGTTTAGATTGATAATTTTTTTTATTTAGAAGACGATAATATATATATGTTGAATAACTACCAATTGTTGTGGTTGGTGTATTTTGTAAGTTTTTCTATATATTTGTGTATTTTGTTCAAATTAATTCCATGACAATCTTTTTAAATACATCGACGCAAATACATGGTAAGTTTCTATATATTTATGTATTTTGTTCAAATTAATCCCATCAAATACATTTATGCAAGTTGTTACTCACACAAATACATGAGATTTAATTTAAAATATTTAATGGGGTTTCCCTTAAAAAAAAAAAAAATCAAATACATTTTAAATAAAAAATTAAATAATAAAAAAAAAACAATACCAAGAAAACCCGGGTGATGGTTACTCACAAATACATGATATTTAATATAAAATATATGGAGTTTGTTGGAAACTTTAAATACATTATTATTTATCAAATACATAGTAAAAAACGAAATCTCTCTTGAAAACCCTACATGTTTGGATTGATCGTGTTTGTTTTGTCAATGTATTTTCAGAGGTGTTGAAGATTTAATTTGAAATTTGAATTGTTGTATTGTAATGTCAAGAATGCATTAAGAAGAGAAACGTGAAGCGAAAGGAATATTACGAGATTTTAAAAGAAGGTAAAAAATATCTTAATTTCTCATTTAATAACATTTGTATTGTTAAAGGAGCCCTTTTTTTTATTGTATAATATTTTGTAACAAATACTAAAACATACACATACTTTTTAATTAGAAATTAATATTAAATATATTAATAAAACTCGGAAGTAAAGAATAAAATTTTACCAACTTTTAAAAAATAAGTAGGTATAGGCAACATGCAAAAATTGTAAAAAAAAACAATATAAATCTGCATGATTGTCTCCTCTTCACCCCTCCCCTCACCTCCCCACTCCTTCACCCTCACCCAACTCCACCCTACGGTGTTTGTCTAGATTATATATAAACGTTTTTGGGACAATATTTATGTTTTCTTACAAAAAACTAAAAACTAAAAACCAAAAAAACAAAAAAAGTAAAAATAAAACACTCTAATTTAATTATACCATTTGTGTCAATTGACATCTCTTTGCTTAAAATTGCTTTGTTTAGATTGATAATTTTTTTCTATTTAGTTATATACACTATATGTTGAATAATCCCCTTAAATTCTTCGTATGATTACTTCTTTATATTTTAATTTTGCTTATGACAATCTTTATAACTTCATCGCCGCTGTAAGTGGGGTTAGGATGAGAAAGAGGCGATCAACATAAAATATCACATATGAAATTTATTTTTCCTGGTCTCACCTATAAACTGATTTCCTAATATTTAATGAGCTTGTTTCCCTTAAAAAAAAAAAAAATCCAAAACATTTTAACCTGCCAAAAATTATAAGTAATAAAAAAAAAATCGAGAAAACCCATGAGGCCATAAATATGATTTAAAAATTGCATTAGTTGCTTTAAATTTATTATTTTTACATAGTCATTTCGTCTTCTCTCTAAGGCCCAACGAGTACTACATTTCCCCATATTGGAAACCAAGTTGTCTGGCATGTTGGGACCATCAAAGTAAATAAACCTAGTATTTTAGAAACTAGTACAATATAATAATTTGACAAGTGGATATTGATTAGAGCAAAGTTAGGCGTTTCTATAAATATTTTTTCTCTCTCTATGATTTATAAGTAAATTACTATTGGCTATAAGTCATTCGGTGAGACAACGACTGATAAATTTCAGCTCCAACAAAAAGGGTGAAAACAACTTACGCCTTCTAATTTTACTTTAAAAATCAACTTCTCTTCAAATATGAAAATTGACATTGTTCGATCCCTCTCTATCTTATACTTCCTCCGTTTCAATTTATGTGAACTCATTTGACTGGGCACGACATTTAAGAAAGAGTGAAGACTTTTGAAACTTGTGGTTCAAAACAAGTCTTGAATATTTGGGTGGTTTGTAGAATCATTTCATAAAGTGAATTTATTTCCAAATTAGGAAAGAGGTCATTCATTTTGGCACAGACTAAAAAAAAATAGGTTCACATAAATTGAAACAGGGGAGTACAAATTTTGCCTTTACCATTTTCAATTTCCTCTCAATGTAATATTTACTTATTAATATAGGTAGATCAATAATACTTACCAGAGAAGAGAAGAATATCATGATATTTGAAAAGTAGAGAGAGAGAGATGTTAAAACTTAGTTTAGATATGAGGGGGAATAACTTCAATGTTGGAGGGGAGTTTTATTCCTAAAGTAAAGTTTGGAATGTAAATATTTTTCACCCCAACTGAATATCATTCAGTTGTCTATTTCTTTTTGTTTTTTCCAGTATATTATCCCACTTGTCTCCAGTGGCAGCAAATTGACAACTTAATTCAGAAGACTTGAGCGTTGATTTACTTTTTAAGTAGCTCGCAAGGTTGAGATAGTCATGTAATGTAATTCTATTATGGCTGCTACATTATGATATTTCCTTGTTGGTGATTTCTTCATTAAATATTGTAACTATATGCAGTAGTAGTTGTAATATATTACTCGTATTATGTTTTGAAGGAGGAAAACAAAAAGAAGTTAGTTAGTCGTACTATACAGTAGTATAGTATAATATATGAACACGGTACTCATGACAATCATCACCTATATATATAGACCGATTCAGGCCCCTTACATATAAAGTCCTTTTATTAACATTGTTTCTGCCAGAAATTAGCTCCATTTCAGAAGAACATGAAGGTAATTAATTAATCCCTTAATTTGTCTTCTTTTTATCCCTTGATTTTCTGTGCCTCTCTTAAATTTCTTATTAATCATTAATGTCATATATATAGGAAAAGATTGTGATCGATCTCACTCTCAGCACTGATAACTGTATCTCAAAGGCCATGCAGATTGCTGTAAGATGTGCAGGTATTTATGCCTATTAACGCTTAACATTTTTCCAGAAAAATGTTTTACTATATAGCTTCTTGTGTTTTGGTTCTGAGAAAATATTCTACCGGGAAAACACTTTATCCAACAAAAGAAGAAAATGACTATCCTCATTTTTGGGCATAAGGCGTTTTCCTTTAGAATTAGAGTATATTATCAAAGCTATATCACTTATTTTGGAGAGTGTTTTTTATGTTCTTTTCCAAAAAATAATATTTACAATAGATTGATAATAATATTAGCCAATTAGATTGTTTTCTAAACAAATTTTCTAATAAGAAAGAATGATAATTATGCTTAAATATCAGTTAAAATAGTAATATGATTTTAAGAAAAATTGAATAGTGACTTCCGTCGTACCAAACACATGCTGATTTTAATGTAATTGTTATTGGGTGCACCTTGGCATTGAGGTTGATGGTTCAATTCCCATGTCCTTGTTATTTTATAATTAAGTTTTTTTTTTCTTTAGTTGGTTTATTTTTTCAAAATCCACTCACAACAGTAAAGGATACAGCATAAATCCAAACATTTTCAGCATATGTGAAAAGTCATTAAGAATAAAATTATAAAAAAATTGTACCTATACTTTTAAGAGTGTAATAAATTTAATGATAAGAATATACAGGGTGAATTCGTCAAATTTAAATTTAAATTTGTCTTTTTATAATAATGCACCCTTTTTTTAAATCCTAAATTCGCCGCTTCCAGAATTAATTATATTAATTTGCAGGGGTAATATCAGTGAATACAGACAAGGAAAAAGGGCATTTGGTGGTAATTGGAGTAGGGGTTGATTTCTTCAAGTTGATGAAATGCATAAAGAAGAAATTTAATTGTGCTCGCATTGTGAGTGTTGAAGAAGTGAAACCCGAAAAGAAACCCGAAAAGAAACCCGACCCTGATCCGAAACCATGTTGCCCTCTAATATGCCCTCCAAGCCCATGTGTGCAGTATTATCCAGTATGCCGACCCGATTATGATTCTCATAATCAAAATTGCCTCATTATGTGAGAGACACCCAATTTTAATTCATTGCATTGTATTATAATGTCCATAATTATTATTATTAATAATTGATCTGGTGTGATGGAATATTATGTTATTTTTCTTTTCCATTTTTCCTTAACTTACTTGATAATCTCATTTTATCCTTTATTGATGGCGGTCGAACGGGCTGGTATTTAATTTTTGCTCTTTAGCAATTGAACTTATATGTAGTGGAACATAAGTTCTTTAAGGACAAAAAGTAATGCGGTCATAACTTATGAGATATTATGATGCGAAAATATAAACTTATGTCTTATGAGGGACAAAAATTAAAGATCAAACACAAAATTGGGAATAAGTGCTAATGACCCGGAAATCAAATAAAATGCAGCCCAGGAATATGAGATTTGTGAGCTTTTCTGAGGCCCAAATTAACTTGAAACTCCCTGCAACACCAATACACTTCCTACTTTTCCTGCAAAGACTTATGAATTTGATTTTTACATAATACTCTCTCTTTTCAATTTATGGGAACCTATTACTATTTGGGTGGTCTACGAGGTGATTTTTTGACAATATTTTTCTTATATTTCTTCTAAATAATTTGAATTATGTCAAAATTAAGAAATCTATGTAAAAATTTACTGTTAAAGCTATAAAGTTTGACCGTCGTACTCCGAAAAGGTTAGCATAAATTGAAACAACGAGAGTAATTTAATGGATATTTTTCAAAAAATTGAGATTCGATATAAAACTTCTAAACTAGATGAGGGCAAATTCTAGACCTAAGGTTTGAATTTAGGCTTGGCTAATTCCAACTTCAAATCTTTGGGCTTTAAGTTTTTTAACTACAGCCGAGGTTTGAATTTGTCAACTGGCCAAATTAAAGGTTTATTCGAAGTTTAAATATGGACAATTTGCACGATTGTCCTCGCGGGTGGTGTTTCCTTTTAGCCCCTCAAATTGCTGGTCTTTAATGTTCTGCCTTCGCTTAATACCTCGAGGTTTTGGATTTTAATCTCGGCTCAGTTAAAAAAAAATCATAAGTCAGAGTCTTGTAGCAAAATTAAGCCTATTCAGCAAAAGTTAGGCCTTAAGGCAAACTTTTGCCCAAACTTAGGCCTTTTGCCCAAAAAAGACCTAATTTTGGGGAAATGTTAGGCTTTAAGGCAAGGGTTTCGCGAAAGTCTTGTCTTGCAAAATTATTGTTTTTTTTTTTTTGCCTGAGTAGGAGTTCGAATCCAAAACTTCTGGATATTTTCAGTCACTTTTTTAAACGAAGGACAAAAATTAAAGACTAGAGCGTTTGACGGACGATCCGCACAAAAAAAAAAAGGTTTAAACATTAGGTTTGAAGGTAGGCTTGTCCGATTCTACAACAATAGCCCATGTAACTTGACACTTGATCTGAAATTTAATTTTGAAAATAATTAAAAAATTTAGATATTCTATAAATATTTATTATATTTTAAATAGTGGCTACTAAGCTACTTGTACACTTTTCCTTTTTTTTTTTTTTAATAATTTAGAACAAAGACTTTTATAAAGATTGATTTTGAATTTATCGTCTTGCTTCAATATTGATTGTGCAAAACTTTTATTATCGATTGGACATAAATTAGTTTTGATTATGACGTGGGGAGTTTCATAAATTGCATCAATACTTCAATAGACAATAATTGTAATTCCTGTATTATCCCCGGAGGCTACAAGAAGCAACGCTCCCATAAATCGTTATGTGGTGATGTCCAGTCCGTAATTTTATTCAAGAAATTCAAATTTTATTTCCTTTTTAAGTTTTTGGGCACATAAACAGTCCCAAAAAAAAGTCCCTTTTTAGAATTGCAGCTATGGCAGAAAAAAGTCTCTTTGAGAACCAAAAAGTGATCAATGAAGAAGAAGAAGAGAAAAGAATACAACATTACTCTTCATATCATCAAATACTATTAGTTGGTGAAGGAGATTTCTCTTTTTCTCTCTGTTTAGTTCACTCTTTTGGCAACGCTTCTAATATTGTTGCTTCCTCTTTACAATCATATGGTACTCATTTTCACTCTATTTTCTTTCTAGGTTGCTTTTATTTTGCTTAATCTATGATGGGGTTCTCGCAAAATCCAATTTTTTTTGTTGTTCAAGAATGCTCTATTCGACTTTCTTTTGGTATTACCCTGTCACAATTTAAGTGTGTTACTTTCCTCTTTCTGATTTGTCCAAAAGAGTGTCTCTTTATTAAAGTTGACAATTCAAACAATGATGAGTTTAAAATCATAAAATTCAAAGTACATTGTATACTTCTTTAGTTTAGGACCACAGGATTGAAAAGTGCTTTTTAGTTTTAAACTTTATTCCAAGTCAAACTAAACACTTAAATTGGGACGGAATGAGTTTTTTTTTTTCCTTGTGTCATGGCTTCTTCTCTGTCATTGTTTTCTTTTTTCAAACTGCTTTGAAATGTGCACACGTTACCCTCCCAAGTTCCACTTATAGAATTATACTGAGTACGTTTGTTGTTGTAATAATTTTTTTGCTGTTTAATTTGCCCTTTTTGGTTCTGGTTGTAATAGATGTTGTGATCAAATGGACAAGAATGGAGAATCAAACTTAGAAAAGTTGAAATCTTTGAGGGGAAGTATCTTGCATGGTGTGGATGCAACTAAAATGCAGCAGCATCCTGATCTAAGTAACCGAAAATTCGATCGGATAATTTTTAATTTCCCTCATGCAGGGTTTCATGGCAGTGAGGATAATAATCGTCTTATCTAGTATGTTTCCCACTTTTTATCTTTCTGGATACATTTTTATTATGTGGTTTTAGCTCTGCTTGTAGTGTTGTATGTAACATGCTTTTCATGGAAATTTGAACTATTTAAGAAATATCTTTTTCATATTTTTTTGTGGTGTTAGAGCAAAGTAGCATCTATGGGAATAGAAGGTGGAGTTTGAACTCCAGGGAGTGGATGAAAACTATGGGAGACTATTAGTCAAATCCTAGTAGAGACAAAAAAATGCTAGGGGGAATAGCCGAGGCGGAGCCAAGATTTTTTTTTAAGTTGCTAGGTTTTATATTAGTAATTTGTTCTTATTCAATGGATTTTCAAGACAAATACATTGTTTGAGCCAAAGCTACCTGTAGCCGACACGCTAGCTCCGCCCTTGGTTGTACTAGTACGTACCTGGTGAAATAGTCGAGTTGCAGATATAACCCTTTCAAAGAAAGAGAGTAGAAGAATGAGGTGGATTTATGTTTTAAATTTGTGGCTCGACTCTGCGCCAACAACTTATATTTAGTATAAATACTCACGAGCCTCTTGTCCATTCTCACTACTAAAAAAAGGGGAAAAATCGACGGCTAAAATCGACGGACCGAGTCGGTTTTTTTAATGAAACCGATGGGAAACCGACCTTTTACGGTCTGTCGGTTTTCATAGCCTCGCTTTTTGGAAACCGACGGACCACGTCGGTTTTTCCCGACGGACAGCGTCGGTTTCGTTGTCCGTCGGGTTTTTTTCAATAATTTTAAAAAATAAATAAAAATTAAAAAAACCGACGGACAGGGTCGGTTTTTTTAATTTCTGATTTTTGATCTTACATAATAATAATATATATTTTATGAAAAAAAGGACGCACTGCGTCGGTTTTCTATTTAAATTTTTTTTATTTTAAATGAAAATCGACACAGTACGTCGGTTTTTTCATAAAATTTAATAATTAATTTCCAGAAAATCGACGGACTGCGTCGGTTGTCCGTCGGTTTTCTGGAAAATTTGCAAAAATTAATTTCCGTAAAACCGACGGATCGTCGGTTTTGGAAAATTTCGCATGCAAATCATGCATTTTCTCGCAATCACACAAAGACAAACCAAAACTAACACCAACAGCTGCTCGTAACTAGCATTAAAATGCTCCAAATCAATTCTAAAAGAGCTACAACACATAAAATCACCCTAAGTAATAATAAAACACATCAAACACTATCTAAACACATCAAATACGATCTTAATAGACCTTCAAAGTTCGTAAATATTTAAATGTCCAACCAAAAGTACCATTAACTAGTTTTAACATAAGTCCATTATTAAATCCAAACTACTACAATCGATCATCCGGTGTCCCAAGCTACGAAATCACCGTCATCGTCATCTTCCGGGTCGGAGGGGGGGGGGGGAGAGAAGGGGGCACACCAAATTGTCCACATGCAACGTGGCTTTTAACTTGTGCCATTAGCGATTCAAGGCTCGCTTTCACGGTGTTACTTTCCTCAACTCTTTTTGCCTCGGGGCCCGGCTAATTTCCTATTAAGTTCAGCAATTTGCTGTGCCATAGCTGCGACCTGAACACCATCAAATCCCTCGGCTTGTCGAGAAGACCCTTCACCTTGCAATCCTGACCGAAGGCGACTTAAGTTGTTCCTTGGGCCTAGACCGTACGCTCTACCATTTTGTGCTCCCCCAACTGCTCCACACCAAAAATCTATCTCTAATTCCGGTGGAGGACGACTCGGATGCTCAGCCGAGTTTGTCGTACTTCGGTCCACCTCATCCATAAAATGCGTACGTATATTAAAAAATGAAACTTAGTATATAACGAATATATCATAATTAAACTTATATATAATTACTTAAATAATAAAATTATCACTTACATAGGAATTACGAGCCCCGTCCTCAACCCATACGGTCGGATCCGACCATGCTTCTTCTTTTGTGTGGGTCTTCGTGAATAGCTGATCCTGAGTTGGCATCTGTCCCGTAGCTTTTTTCTGCAAAAAAAAAAAAAAAGTTAAACATAAAATTAATAGCTCAATAATGATATATTGATCGTAGGTAACTTTAAAAGTATAAAATTACTTACCATTGTCCTAGCCACGTGCCCCTGACTTCTTGCACCCGCGGTGCAAAGAGCCACCTTTCGGGATGCACGGGCGACCTTTGCTCGCTCGTACTTGGCGATAAACTCGGAGTTCGCCAATATGCCTTAAGTTTCTCCCACCGTTCACATTTAGCCATTGGGGCATCTTCATATACCTTCTAGCCCTCGAAAACCAATTAGACAACCTTGCACTCCCCTTCCTCTCAAAGTTTGCAGCAACCCTATCATTGTCCATTGGATCCCATGTACAATACATCTGCAAATCAAATAGCTAACATTAGATGATTTATATAAAAGTAAATTCAAGTTATGAAATGTATAATAAGATGCATACGTTAAACTCTCTAAACATAGCCTGTCGAGTATCATATGGGATTTCACTCGAAGTATAAAAATGATCGCCATAAAGCCTCCGAACAACATCCAACAAGACTTTTGTAGTGTCGTGATCCGGATAGAACCTCGAGCTAAAAAATTTAATGCATATTAGATTAAGATGAAAAAAAAACTTTAGGAAAACTTAATAAAAGACAATCTTACCCAACTCCCTCAGCACGATGAAAATCGACCCATCGCATCTCTATCTCCCGATGTAAACCATGATATATCGGTGCACCGAGCCGGAGCCAACTTGCGAGTGCGAGTGCGGTGCGGGAGCGAGGAGCTCAGGGAGGACGAAGACGGGTCCGAGACTGGTTGGATTGCGGTGACTCGAAATCGCAGTCGCTATCTCTAAGGCGCAAATTAGATACACTTGAGGTGTACCATTTGGAGAAGGAGAAGGAGAAGAGACAAAGTGGCCGACGTGCTGCAGAGATCCGCGCGCGGCGGGCACATACATAGGTATAGGTATAGAAGTAGGATAGGTAAATGATGCCGGGCCGAGGCGGTGCCACGGTGAAAGACCCACCGACCGGATCGGGCCTCGCATAGAAGAGCCGGTGCATAAAAAAAAGAAGGCGGAGTAGATCCAATACGTGGAGCGGACGGAATGGATCGACTACTAGTAGTCATAGGATCTATAGGTCTCTTATCTTTTCTCTTACTAGTACCTCCACCTCTACCTCTACCTCTACCTCTACCTCTACCTTGATCACTACCACCTGATGACATCTGCATACATAAAATTAATAACTCAATAATGATATATTGATCGTAGGTAAAAACTTAACAAGTATAGAATTATGTTATTATCAAGTATAGGATAAACTAACATGCAACTAGTTATCCTCCCACTCATCCTCGCTTGTTTCATTTTCATCGATGATTCTTCCTCATCGCTTGTTTCAGTCCATCTAACATTCTTCCTCAACATTTTCTATGATAGTTACATCATCTTCATCAACATTTTCTAATATGTGTTGAGGATGTTCCAAAGTATTTTCTAACTCTGTGTCAACCGTTTGATGAACAGCTGGTACATCATTTTGATACGCCACATCTAATGCATTATCGACCTCAATCCTCCCCACAGGCTTAGTCTAATTCTTGATAGAAGCGCATTGCTTCTTCATTAGGAGGTTCCTAAAAATTTTGCTCAGGTTCAAACCCAGACTGTACGCCAAAAGCATCATTAACCATATCATTAACTTTATCATATTGGACATGACTATATTCCCGCGACACACTACTTTCACCGACAACCATATTGTAAAATATACCATTGACCCCATCGCCTCTCCATGATCGGTCCCAAACATAATATTTCGCTTAAACCCACAACTATATAAATGAACCCTAACCGCTTCCTTTCAAATACTTCATACACCTACAATGAGAACAAGGACACCTAATTACCCCTTCATTTTGAAAAGGGTGAAGTGTCACGTACGTGTGATAAACCCATCAACACCTTTAACAAATTCATCATGTACACCCACACGATTACTATTATTCATATTATACATCCACATACGATCCATCTACAAAAATATACCCACAAATTATTGAGGTTATAGAAATATATGATAACTTAAGAATACTAACTTAAAATATAACTTAAGAAAACACAATCCCAACCACTTCTAACTTTGAATTCTCAATAACAATTCTAACTTTAATAATTTATAAATTCTAACTTTAATATAATTTTGAAAAGCACAATCCCAACCAATTCTAACTTTGAATTCTCAATAACAATTCTAACTTTAATAACTTATGGATTCTAACTTTAATTCTAAAAATTGAAAAGTAAATCTAGTCAAATAAAGTCTACATTTTAGTTTTGAGGTTATAGAAATATTATAACTTAATAATTCTAACATAACTTAATAATTCTAACTTTGAAAAGCACAATTCCAACCAATTCTAAAAATTGAAAAGTAAATCTAGAGAAATAAAATCTACATTTTAGTATTGAGGTTATAGAAATACTATAACTTAACAATTCTAACTTTGAAAAGCACAATCTCAACTAATTCTAATTTGGAATGATCAATAACAATTCTAATAACTTATGAAATTCTAACAAAAAGCACAATCCAACAAAAAAAAAAAAAAAAAAAAAAACTAGTCAAATAATTAAAGTATACATTTTTGCACATATTCAACATCAATAATATTACAAAGAATGATAACTAAGCTAACACAAATACATTGACAAAGAACATGCAAAATATAACACAATCTCAAGCCAAAAAAAAAAAAAAATGACAACTAAACTAGTCAAATAAAGTTTACATTTTTTTCACAAATTCAACATTAATAACATTGCAAATGATGTTTAACAAAGCTAAATAGATTAGCTTTAGGCCTAAAATCTACAAATAAAACTAAAATTGAAAGAATTTTAAAAGCCCTAATTTAAGAGAAACTAACCTCAACTAATTAACTTCAAAACGGGTCTGGGGTTGGTGGGGACGGGCTGGCAGGCGGCGGCGTTGGGCGGTGGCGAAATGGGTGGACGGGCTGGCCGGAGGGGAGGGGGCGGCGGGTAGGGTTTGGGTGGGAATGGGGTTTTAATTTTGGAAGAGAAGAAGAAATGGGTGCAAAACCCGTCTGGTGCTATTTTAAAGAAAAACCGACGGACAAAACCGACCCTGTCCGTCGGTTTTTCCCGCATGTTTGACAAGATTTTGACCCGAAAATTTAAAAAAAAAATAGGAAACCGACCCTGTCCATCGGTTTCCTAAAAAAAAATTATTTATTATTTTTTTTAAAAACAAATTGAATTGCATATTATTTAAAATGTTTTTAAAAATAAAACCGACGTACGACGTCGGTTTTATATTAATTATTATTATTTTTTTTAATAAAACCGACGTTGGACGTCGGTTTTTTTGGCGGTTAAATATTTTTAAAATTCTGCCAAAAAACCGACTTTGTCCGTCGGTTTTTTTATTAAAATAATTAAAAAAAAATTAGAAATGTAAAAAACCGACGCAGGAAGTCGGTTGTCCGTCGGTTTTTTAAACCGACGCGGTGCGTCGGTTTTTTGTCCGTCAATTTTTGGCAGTTTTTTAGTAGTGTCTCATTGAATGATTGTAGGGGATCATATATGTAAGACTTATAATAGCGATCTTCACTTATACATTCTTACCAGTTTGTAATTAACAACTAAATTCACGTCTAGCACGATGAATGTCGAGTACCACTGAGGATGAGGATAGGAATATGGTAGGGTGTTTAGGATATCAATAGTGAAGATTTGATCAAGTGATATGTAGTTAAGGTGTTGTAAAGGACTTGTAAGATAAAGTTGTTGTAAAATGATTTGGTTTTGTCCATCTTTTTTGACCAGTTTTTTTGGCTCGTTTAGGCCAATAATTGATCATACTGGGAACGGAATAAATTCCGTTTGCTGAAAGTATTGGCTTTTGTCGTCTAGGTTAGTTGCTTAATTGTTCTTTTCTCGCGCTGGATTTTACATTATCTCAACTTATTGCGTGCGTTATTTCTCTTATGCAGAATGCACAGGAATCTTGTGAGAAGTTTTCTTTGGAGTGCAAAAAAGATGTTGCGAGTCGATGGTCAAATTCATGTTGCCCATAAAACTACTCCTACATACAACCGTTGGGATCTTGTTGGACTTGGAAAAGAAAACTCCTTGATTTGTATTGAATGCGCTGAATTCAGGACTGAAAATTACCCTGCAGGTTACAACAACAAAATGGGAGCAGGTCCAAAATGTGATGAACCTTTTCATCTGGGTGAGTGCCAGACCTTCATGTTTATACTCGACCCATCTCGTAAGAATGTGTAAATGAAAAAACAAGCGAAACACAATTTACATGCACCATCTCACAAATTTCAAAAGGTTCCCAAATGCAATTTACACACGCCACCTTAGAAATTTCAAGAAGTTCCCAACTCCATAAGTCCTCCAATTTACTCCTTCCAGCAGCAACTAAGTTGGATTGACAGTAGAAATTCTCTAACCTATGTGAATGAGATGAATGGTTTTCCAAGTTATGCGGGTTTACCTGCAAGGCATGACCCTAGAAGAGAATGTTTTAGGATCTTTAATCAGTATTTTAGTTATATTCGAGAAAATTTTGGAAGAAGAGAGGATATTGGTGTTGAAGTTTCAGTTCGTCAAGCTCTGCAGCATGCTTCTTTGATGTACAGGTCCGAGACCGGGGGCCCCCCTGAAGCTTACTTGAAACTTTTGAAGGAGCTTCATTTTCTGAGCCAGACAAGAATTTCGAGACTACAACAGAAGCTGCCAGATTCCGATCGAAGACTGTGGTGAGCAACATGGTTCAAAGGTATAAATTATGTGTCTAAAGTGAAGTAGTAGATATGCATATGCAAGTATGAATTATGTGTAACAAAGTTTGAAATGCTCTTGAAATTTGATTAGGTAATATGCTGTGATACTAACTGTAGTTTGATGTGTTGTGAAACATTCTAAATGGTGTTTATTACTTGCTGTATTTGTTGCCAAGAAAACATGGCTGAAGTGGCAAGGGTCAATGTATTTTAACCATGATTTTAACAGTTTATTTCCAGGATTTGGTAGCTCATTTATATCAATTTCTGTTAAGTATTTCTTCCCACACCCCACTTATTCATCCAGGGTACAATGTAGAAACATTCGTTATTCTGCATTTCTGCTTACTATTGTACGTTACATGAGTTGTACTTTCACAATTACATCCATAACTAAAGCTCAGAGAAGTAAACTTGTATGCTCTCTGCGACACATATATGCTGCAATGGTCATGACCACGTGTAATCTAACCCCAAAAATCCGTCCATATATACATACATATACTCATCTATGTGTGTGTAATATATATCATATACTTACAAAACGTTAATACCCAAAGTCATCAGCACATTCAATTCGATATAAAAGACATCATTATATTTTGCGAGAATAAAAATCGGGCGCGCAGGAGGAGGTGACAAGGTACAAGACATTATTATTTAAGAAATGTACTAGTTGCTTTTAATTTATGACTTCTAATTTAAGAATTTCAGTTGGTGAAACCTAGTACATAAACATAGTATTTTATAGAAAATAGGTACAGTATATAATAATTGGATAAGTGGATATTGCCAAGAAAAGTTAAATTATTTTATTATTTAAAATATTGATTATAATTTATAATTCATTAGGTGAGACGACGACTAAGTTTTATCTCCAAATGATTAGTGATTTATCATTCTTTTCTTTCTGATTTATTTTTCAAAAAATCCTGCAATTTTGTTCCGTGCCAGCTGATTAACAACTTAATTAAGAAGACTTGGGAGTTGATATTTTTTTTTTATATATAATTAGTAGGTCGTTGAGGTAGTCATGTAATTATGGCTGCTAGGATTATGATATTATCTTTTGAAGACGAAATAAAATTATATTGTGTAATTATGGCTGCTAGGATTATGATATTATCTTTTGAAGACGAAATAAAATTATATTGTCTTTGAAGAAGAAATAATTGTAAGTTGGTAAGTAGTACAAACAACGAAGTATATAATACATGAACATGGTATGTGTCTTTGTCAAAGACGAATAAGATGACGATATTCCAGTCTCTTTATATATGAAGTCCTTTCATTATCATTTTGACTACCAGAAAATTAAGCTCCATTTCACAAGAACATGAAGGTAATTAAGTCTTTAAAATTATTATTAGTTTGTCTCTTTTCTTCCATTGTTATAATCTCTATTCTAATTAATCATATATGTCGTAACAGAAAAAGATTGTGATTGAGCTCCCTCTCAACACTGATCACTGTAGATCAAAGGCTATGCAGATTGCTGTAAGAACTCCAGGTATTTATGTCTTTTAATTCTCTCCCTTTTGCATAACTTTTTTTTTTTTTTTTAAAATCCTTTTTCCACTGAGAACTTTTGCTAAGTAGTAATGGTATGCTGCCTACATTATGGGTGTGCTGGATATAATGCGAAATAATTTTCAGAAATAGGTCATTTTCTGGTATTTAGCTGTTAATCAACATTTAATTTTGAACCATAAGGAGAAAAATACTTCCATTACTTTCGGGCGTAAACCATTTTTCTTCACAATTATCTCAGTGTACTGTTAACGTCATGTATCACGATTTTAACTATAACTCAGAATTATAATCAAAACATTACTCCCTCCATCCCATTTTATATGAGCACCTTGACTGGGCACGGAGTTTAAGAAGAAAAGGAAAACTTTTGAAACTTGTGTAGTTAAAATCATTTCATTAAGATTAAGGGTGTGTTCGGTATGGAGGAAAACAATGTTTTTCAATTTTCTCATGTTCGTTTGGTCAAAAATTTTGAAAAATATTTTCTTTAGAAAAATAAGTTCCTCAAAAATGGGAAAATGACTTCCCTAATAAAAATAGAGAAAACAAGTCCACAAGTGCATTCCACCAACCACCTAACCCACCCCCAACCACTCTCACCACCCCGCCCCACGCCCTGCCCAAAAAAAAAAAAGTTTGTTTTGAAAAAAAAAGTTTTGAATTTTTTTTTTTTGGTTTTTTGCACCATTTATTTTTTTCGTCCCACCACCCCTCCAAAAAAATTAATTTTTTAAAAAGTTTTCTTTTTTGATTCTCTACACCGACCCCCCGCACGCACCCCCTACCCCCTCCCGAATTTTCTACTTCCTATTTAATTTTACCTTCATTAAAAAATTATAAAAATTGAAAGTTTGTGTGATTATTGGAGGGGGTGGTGGGGGTGGGTGGTGTAAAAATCCAAAAAAAGTAACTTTTAAAACTTTTTTTAAGAATTTTTTGTTTTGTTTTGGGGGGTGGGGGTGGGGTTGCGGTGGTGTAGCAACCAAGAAAAGAATTTAAAACTTCAAAATAAATTTGTGTTTGTGGGGGGGGGGGGGGGGGATGTGGTGGTTTAGATTGGGAGTGGGGGGTGGGGGATGGGGGTGGGGGATTGGTGTGGTGGGGGTTGAGGTGGAGTTGTGGGCTTGGGTGGGTATTTTCCTGAAAATATTTTCTACCAACCAAACGAATATGAGAAAATAAGTAAAAAATTCACTTATTTTCCGCTACCCAAACGAACATGAGAAAATTAGTAGAAATTCACTTATTTTCCAAGAACACATTTTCCAGGAAAATATTTTCCTCCATACCGAACACACCCTAAGGGTAAGATGATAAATTTGAGGTTAAATTATTACTAAATATAGAAAGATATTATTCTTTTTTGGACTAACTAAAAGGGAAAGAGTGTCACACATAAATTTAGCCGGATGGAGTATCTAGTTTGCTAATTGTACTATTACCAATCCTTAAAGATTTTTTTTTATTTTTTATTTCACTCTGTCAAGCATAGACAAATATTTTTCTGAAAATAAGCCATTTTTCGAGAAACATGCATGTTCGGAAAAATAATTTTTGTCATATCAAATACATTGAAATACCCTCATTATAATAACACAATAATGCGTTTGGAGTTGTTGATCGATATGCAGGGGTAATATCAGTGAATATAGACAAGGAAAAAAGCCATTTGGTGGTGATTGGAATAGGAGTCGATTTTTTCAAGTTGATGCATTGCATAAGAAGGAAATTCAAGTGTTCTCGAATTGTGATTATTGAAGAAGTGAAACCCGATAAGAAGCCCGGCCCGGATAAAAAGGAAGATAAAAAACCTTGTCCTTGTCCTTGTCCTCCAATATGCAATCCATGTGGGCCGCAGTTCTATCCAATATGCCAACCCGTTTATGATCCATATAATCCAACTTGCTCCATTATGTAATGATATATATATCTCCATTAGTTCAAAGATGTTTATTAGTTCTTGATTCCATAAGCAGGTAGCTATTTTTGTTGTGAAATTTAGTGTGTGCTTCTGCCTTCTGGGGTGATGTAAATTGTTTATCATGGAAAATATCTTATGGGAAAATGTTTTATCGTAGAAAAATATTTTCTAGATCACTTTTTGGTGGTTCGTTGCATAATAAAGTAGGAAATTAACTTAAACTAATAGTAATAGTAGAATGGAAGAAGCCAAAAGGGTATGTCAATTGTCGTGTGGAGGTCGTGTTTTTGTGATAGTTTTTTGGTACTAATAGTTTATCCAAAACAAGTTATATGGAGCGAAAGTTAAAGATAGTTATAGAGGAAAACGATATGTGTTCACCGCGCGACGTAATTCATATTCTTTATAAAGAACTCGTTGGAAATGTCACCAACGAGTCAAATTTCAACGAATTCGTCAGAAATTAGCGATTTTCTAATAATCATATAATGTAAATATTTTACTTTCCTATTTTACTTTCCTTTAAGATAACATGTACCGCTTCATCAAGTTAAAGCAATTAAACATTAAAAACTAATTTGACTAGAGAACGTATATTTTACAAAATATCTTACTCCATACCAAACACATCTTCTTCAAAAAAGAATGACACTTATGGGACATTTTCATTATGTCCCATTAGCTAGCTTCTGGATAATTAGGTAAATTGATGTATGAGTTCTTCCTCTTCTTACTTAGATTCATTCTATGATTAATTGCTATTTTAGTTATAGAATTATCCATCATTCCTTCTACTTGCTTGTTATCTCGTTTATTGCACTAATTTTCTGAATCAGAAAATTACAAAAAAAAAATAGCAAAAACCGAGGAAAAAAAGAAAGAACTCATACATGGAATTCATAAATCAATGAATCCAAAGAAGTTCCTAACAGATGCATGGGACAAATCCCTAAAACACACACCAAAGGAGTAAAACCCTTCCTCATCCAAAAGCTAACTAATGAAAATATCTCTAAATGTCACTATTTATAGCAGCACTAGTCTATTACATAAATGGTCAAATGGGCCTTAGGACTTGATTACAAAACTAGTAAAAATAATAATAAGAAAATCTCTTTAATCTTGTGGGGAGAAAAAAAAAGGAAGGGAAAATTAAATAAAAGAAGGATTGAGAAGCCAATGAAATAAAAGTCAAACACCTTTTCAAGGTGAGGTAGAAGTAGCCTGTGGAATCAACAAGTCATTTATTTTCTTATCCAGTTTTAAACAATAGTAGACTGTACTACTTGAACAAAGAATATACATCAATATATAAATGTCTACACAATAAATAAAGAAATATAAAATAAAATAAGAAAATGGATCAACTTATTCTGCTCTTTGAATTCTTCACAAACTGCGGTTTGGTTCAACATCAACATCAACGTGGATCGCTTTCAAAATTTATTGCAATTGAATATTTAAAAACCAATGTTGCCTTCTTTTTTCTTCAAATTCTCCTTCTATAAGAAATTTTATGGGTAGTTGGATTACTAAGATAAATGGCCATCACATCCACATGTTAACTTTTTTTTTTTTAATTTTGGTTGTTATATTCTGTTCATCCCTTTTCCATTTTTTTTTTTAAATGGCTTCTTTAATTCATTTGTTGATAATAAACCTTGCACATGATATACTGTAAAAGTTCAGCTTTTAGAACTTTACTACAAATGATACTGAAATTTTGGCTGCATGCTTGAGAGAAAAAAGAAAAGAGTATATTATTGGTTCGTGATAAATTTCATTTAAAAAAAAAATCGGAGTTAGACAAAAAGAAACCAATTTTTGAATCCACTGTCATTATGAATGATCTTCTAAGAACAACAGTATACAGCGGTATGCGTTCGTTTTCCCCAGTTACCTACCGAGTTTTATGATGCGATTATCTTAAAAAAAAAATTGGAGGCAAAATCAGTAAATTATTGAGGATCGATGCTTGTACTTCTGCTACCCTCCGTGGTAGATATGCAAGATTATGTGTTGAGTTACCGATGACCAAAGCAGTCAAGTCTCATATATATATATTGGATCCCATCGACAACATATCTTGTATGAAGGGGAGAAATTACTTTGCACTAACCGTGGTTTTTTGGGTCATCCTACGAGTCAATGTTTGATGAAAAAAGACTCGGTTGGGACTGAAGGAGATGGCTTACATCAAGCAGAACTTAAGAGCAAGACAAAGTGGAATGGAAGATAGTTGACTTTCCTTCAAAATCGCTGCAAAGTTCTACCAGGACTTACTCTTCAAAAACAACCAATGACAAGGAGACAGGTATCACTGCAAAAATATTTGATTCCAACACAGGTACGTATTTAGATACACAATTCTTCAAGTATAAAAATAAAAAACCACCTACTAATAATGAGTATCATTCTACTAAAACAACTACGGTTACTCCTACTAAAACTTTAGTAGAAAATCAGTTACCACTTTCTAACCCTTTTTCTACGCTTGATAATGAGCTAATGGTTTTAGATAATCAGCTGTGCCCCCAATTAGACACATATACCAACAACATGGATAGCTTAGAAACAGACACCTCACAAGCCATGCATATCTCTGAATCTATTACAGGAGATAATACGGTAATTAATCCAACAAATCCCAATAGAAATTTGGATATACATACACTTAATATGACCAACAAATGCAATAGTCTTATTACTGCTAATGACCAACATCAATAATTGGGATAACTTAGATGGTCATATTAACACTCATCACTCATCTCACTCAATGACTATAAATCAGACGCTACCCCATACAAAAGACATGCTAACTGATTTGCCCATAATTACTTTAGATACTACCTCTGCTTCTTCAAATCTTAATGCCAACACTTAAAAAGTCCTCATCAAACATAAATACTTCTCACCATGCCCAGAATTCTCATCTCAACAAGGAGACGATACAGACTATTACAGGTTCATCGTCAACTCAGAAACCCAATGGCAAATCAACCACCACTACCCCCTCACCTTTAACAACCACCTGTGTACTATGTCCAACCCCTTCCACCTCCGGCACCAACCACTCACATGGTTGGAGCTGGGTCTAGCAGGCCATGCAATCAATATTACTATGATAGTGGAGAGCAGGGAAACAATAATGGTACTGCAGAACCCCCATTATCTAGCACAACTAATATCAGAGGGTCTGAAATATGCAATGAGCAATTACTTCAACCATGTTTGGCTCAACAATATTCTCCACCCCATAGCCCCTGCGATGAACTCGAAATTTGTGGAAACCATGAGGGGAAATTGGAACCTGCTGCCCATACAAACCCAGAACATGGCAACAGACTTGCCATTCTTCCCACCTACAGCACTAACAAACATGAATCCTATCCTAATTCCTTGGGATCCTACGGCCAACAAAACCCCTCAAACCAACCAACCACTTGTTCCTCCAGTGAACCCAATTCCCCCTCCAACCCCAAACGCTCCAGAAATTCCCCTACCATGAGAGAAACCCATGGAAATACTGGAGGGACCTATCATCCCTATGGAAGAACCAATAATGGAAACCTCTCCACTGGACGGTCTCAAAATATTCATATTCAGCAACATACAGGATCAAAAGTAGATCCTGGAGTGTCCACCCAATTGATCAGCAACACTTTAGATATGCGTCCCCCACAAGATCCCATAGTGGGGGACAAAGTCATGATCTTAGTTCCCAAGCTCAGGAATATATAATACTCCAACCCCAAGTGGGATAGTGGAGAATGGAATTCATCCACCACCACCCCCAGCAATGAATCAAGCCACTAATTTTCTTATTTGGATCATCAGGGGAAGGAACATTGATAATTTTCGTGCTAGTTTTAGAGACCTGATGGATACTCATAGACCATGCATGGTGAGTTGGTGACATTATTGGAAACTAGGATGACAAAACCTGTTGAACTATTAAATGAGTTTGGATTCACTGAATCAATTGAAGTTCCTGCTACGGGTCAATCTGGGGGTTTGGTAGTTCTTTGGGATCACGACTTAGTGATTGTTCACAGCTTTGTGCGTAGGAACCAGGAAATCCGTGCTATTATCGAGGTATTGTCTACACATAAAACTTGGTTATTTACATCTATATATGCTAGTACTGATAAAAACATTAGATATACAATGTGGGAAAATCTAGCATCCTTAAATAGAAATTTTGCAGGACCATCGTTGATAGGTGGGGATTTTAATGATGTGATTATTGGGGATGAAAAATTTGGTGGGAATAGACCAAATAAGAAACATGTCTCATATCTATGGGAGCAAATAAATAAATGTCATCTGTTAGATCTAGGATACAATGGTGGTAAATATACATGGTCCAATAAGAGGAAACTAACTAGAAGCCGAATAATTGAAAGGTTAGATAAGGTCTTTTGTAATAATGATTGGCTTATTTATTCCCTCGTGCATCAGTTATTCATCTTCCCAGAACCTTTTCTGATCATAATCTATTACTAATGGAATTGCTCCCAAAATCCATGACCCCTTACCATAAGTCTTTTAAGCTAGAGACACTTTGGTGTAGACATCCAGGTTTTATTAATGTAGTCACCTTCAGTTGGGAAAATAGAGACTTTGAAAAAGCTACCACTATATTTACCAGCTCAATTTTGACTTGGACGAATCGTGTTTTTGGAGATATTTTTCAGAAAAAGAAACGCATCCTTGCTAGACTGAATGGAATACAAAATTCACCACACTTTCCTCCAAAATTTAGAGCAGTCCTTGATCTTAGAGTTATGTGGTTGAATGATAGGGATGCGAACACGAGATTTTTTCATCGTACGGCTACTAATAGAAGGAGACATAATAAGTTTTTTTTTTTTTTTTTTTTTTTTTAAGAATGATGCGGACCAATGGATCAATGAACCCGAGCAAATTTTGGAGCACATTTTTAACTATTTTCAACAAATGTTTACAACTATGCATTCATCATCTTCGTGGGATGATCTAGAACCAGCATCTAACATTTTTACCCGAATAGATCTCTTCCACGTAGATGCACCATTAACAGCAAGTGAGGTGGCAAAAGCAGTTTATTTTTTTTCCTTTTAAGTCACAAGGCCCGGATTGATTTCATCCTTCTTTTTATCATAAATATTGGAACATTGTGGGAAATTCAATTACACAGTTTTGTTTCCAAGTTTTCAATCAGGGAACGATTTCTCTGAACATTAATCGGACGCAATTATGTCTTATCCCTATGTCAAAATTTACGGTCAAAGTTATAAAGTTTGTCGCTCATACTCTGAAAAGGTTCGGATAAATTGAAACAAAGAGAGTAATTTGCAATGGATATTTTCAAAAAATTAGATTTGATATAAAACTTCCAAACTAAATGAGGGCAAATTTTAGACCTGAAGCTTGAATTTAGGCTTGGTTAATTCCAACTTCAAATCTTTGGGCTTTAAGTTTTTTAACTTCAGCCGGAGGTTTGAATTTGTGAACTGGCAAAATTAAAGGTCTGAAGTTTGAACTGTTATTCGAAGTTTAAATATGGACAATTTGCACGATTGTACTTATTCGGGGGTGGTCTTCAATTTATGCCCCTCAAATTGCTGATCTTTCATTTTTTACCTTAGCCTAAAACCCCGAGGTTCTGGGTTCGAATACCGGCTCAGTCAAAAAAAAAAAAAAAATCGCAAGACAGAGTTTCGTAGCAAAATTAGGCCTATTTGGGCAAAAGCTAGGCCTTAAGGCAAACTTCTGCCCCAAATTAGGCCTTAAGCCAAACCTCTACGTTAAGGCCTAGCTTTTGCCCAAATAGGCCTAATTTTGGGGCGAATGTTAGGCCTTAAGGCAGAGGTTTCGTGAAAACCTTGTCTTGCGATTTTTTTTTTTTTTTTTTTTTTTTACTGAGCGGGAGTTCGAACCCAGAACCTCGAGATATTTTCAGCCACTTTTTAAGCGGAGAACAAAAATTAAAGACTAGCAATTTGAGGGGCAAAAATTAAAGACTAGTGTGTTTGAAGGGCAATCCGCACAAAAAAAAATGTTTAAATATTAGGTTTGAAGGTACATGCTTTCTACGTAAAAAGGCAACCACTGGATACTATGGCTATACCAAAACAATCCTCTTGGATGCTGAGCAAGATTATAGAGGCTAGAGCAGTAGTGGATCAAAGTCAATTGGTGTGGCAGGCTTCTAAGAGCCTGATCGGACAAATCTATCTCAAGCTGATGGAACAATATGCTAGAGTCCCTTGGAAATGTGTTCTATTAGAAAATGAGGCTAGGCCTAAGGCAGTGTTCACTATGTGGTTTCACTTCCATGACAGAATGCACAAGGTGATACGCTAGCTAAATGGGGTATGCAAGTGGATATAACATGTGTATTGTGCAAGATGAAGCCTGAAAAACAAAAATCATTTGTTTGCTGAATGTGCTTTCACTTAAGGTGTTTGGGACGATTGTTACTATGGATGCAAAGGCAACCACACAAGGCTACCTCTTGGGACCAACATTTTCAATGGATGCTTCACCATGCTAAGGGAAAAACACAAGCTGCAGCTATGTTCAAAATGGTGTGTGTGCAGAAGTCATTCATGGGATATGGACTGAGAGAAACTTACGTATCTTTGAGAAACAAAGTAGGAGTATAGACACCATAGGAAGGCTTATAGCCTATACCTACAACATAAGAGCTAAAGCTGGAACCAGTAAACTGATGCAGAAGTTAACATTTTGACTGAGCTCAGCTAGAGTAGTATAGGTTTTTGTTTGTATACAGGTGATATACTGGAGCTTCTGGGTAAATCGACCCCAATAGAGGGTGCTACTGGCCTAGAAGAGTTCCATAGATAGATAAATGTGTTGCTGAGATTACTTGTATAGAGTTTACTAGAGAGATTCCTAATGAGACAACATGTCTGAGATGCATCTGCTGTAGTTTTGTAATTATACCCTTGGTAATTAATAAAATCATTTAATTACCAAAAAAAGGCGGGCTTGTCCGATTCTAACTTCAGACTAACTACAATAGCCCATGTAACTTGACACCTTATCTAAAATTTAATTTTGAAATTAAAATTTAGATATTCTATAAATTTTTATTATATTTTAAATAGTGGTTATTAAACTAATTGTACACTTTTTTTTTATATATAATTTACAGCAAAGACTTTTATAAAGATTGATTTTGAATTTACCGTCCTGCTTCAATATTAATTGTGCAAAACTTTTAGGGAAAATTTCAGAGACCTCCCCTCACATTTTCCTTCGTTTCAGTGACCTCCCCTCATGTTTGCAATATTACGGCTACCTCCCCTAGTTTAACTTTTTTGTAACAACTATTTTATTCTATTTATTACTAATAAAAAAATAATATATCTAGACTGATTTGCCCTCCCTAAGATCATGTACTTTTATTTTCTAAATCAGGTAAAGTAGATCAAAAGGCACTAATTTTGTATAAACATAAAGTGCTGGCATCCGAGAGAAAATGTGAATTTTCAGTTGCGATTACTCGATAAGGAGCACAATTTGCATAATCTACGTCTGAAGCTATTTCTTGGCACAACTAGTAAATAAAGGAATATTATAGTACCTGTTCTTTGAGGGCAGAGAACTCATTCAATGAGAGTAAAGAACAGTAAGCTTAGCATATGGATTTTTCAAGTAAAAAGCTACAATCTTGTTTCCCCTTTTAGTGTCAACCAAAAGCACATTAAGATTTGGGTCATCTGCAGCTCCACAAATAGGCATAGATGAAGTAGTTGAAACAGCAACAAGCTTTCCATCATCCCTTTTCTTGACTTGGTATGTAGCTAGTGATGGAGGAAAAAATGCATTTTTTGCTGCCAGTTGAGATATACAACAACCCATTATTGATTAGTATGATTTAGCTCTACCACCTTAGTAGTAGCTGAATAATGGTCTCTACAGACCCAACTCAGGAATATTGCATGTGGTTGTTCTTGTTTGTATGTAAATGTAGAAGCAAAAATGATAGAAAAGGGTAAATGGGGGTTTCTTGAATTTTGTTTGATTATTGTAGGGGAGAAGAGAAGGGGAAAAGGAAAGAAGTTGAGATATACAACAACCCATTACAGTATCGCATGATGCGTTGCTGGACAATGGATTTCGCCGGAGAAGATGAAGCACCGATGCAGATTTTGGTAGAGTGAGCTTGCGGAAAAGAGCATGGTATTAGGAGGGCAAATCAGTTCAGATATATTATTTTTTTATTAATAATAAATAGAATAAAATTATTATTAAAAAAAATTAAAATAAGTGAGGTAATCGTAATATTGTAAACGTAAGAATGTCACTGAAACGAAGCGAAATGTGAGGGAGATCTCTGAAATTTTTTCAAACTTTTATTATCGATTGGACATAAATTAGTTTTGATTATGACGTGGTGAGTTTCATAAATTGCATCAATACTTCAATAGACAATAATTGAAAACTCCTATTTGCTTTCCTTCCAAAAGAAACTAAGGGCCCCGATTAGCACAAATGAAAAACCTTGTAATTCCTGTATTACCCCCGGAGGCTACAAGAAGAAACGCTCATATAAATCGTTATGTGGTGATGTCAAATCCGTAATTTTATTCAAGAAATTCAAATTTTATTTCCTTTTTAAGTTTTTGGGCACATAAACAGTCCCAGAAAAAGGTCCCTTTGAGAATTGCAGCTATGGCAGAAAATAGTCCCTTAAAAGTCATCAATCAAGAAGATGAAGAAGAGAAAAGAATACAACATTATTCTTCATATCATCAAATACTATTAGTTGGTGAAGGAGATTTCTCTTTTTCTCTCTGTTTAGCTCACTCTTTTGGCAACGCTTCTAACATTTTTGCTTCCTCTCTTCGATCATATGGTACTCATTTTCACTCTATTTTCTTCCTGGGCTGCTTATATTTTGCTTAATTTATGATGGGGTTTTTGCAAAATTTAATTTTTATTGTTCAAGAATGCTCTGTCATGCTTTCTTTAGTACTCCCTCTGTCCAAATTTAGTATCTTACTTTTGTTTTTTGATTTGTACCAAAAAAAGTATATCTTTCTATATTTAGTAAGTTTTAAATCACAAAATGTAAAAGACTTTTTAATACATTATGACCACAAGATAATCAAAAGCTGCTTTTTATTTCTTTAACTTTATGTCAAGTCAAACTAAAACACTTGAACTAAATGAGTTTTTTTTTTTTTTGTGTCATGGCTTCTTCTCTCTCTCTTTTTTTTTTTTTTCAAATTGCTTTGAAATGTGCACACGCTACCCTACCCAGACGCCACTTATAGAATTATACTGAATATGTTTGTTGTTGTTGTTGTAATTTTTTGCTGTTTAATTTTTACCCTTTTTGGTTGGTTGTAATAGATGATGTGATCAAAATGTACAAGAATGGAGAATCAAACTTAGAAAAGTTGAAATCTTTGGGAGGAAGTATCTTGCATGGTGTGAATGCAACTAAAATGCAGCATCATCCTGATCTAAGTAACCAGAAATTCGATCGGATAATTTTTAATTTTCCTCATGCAGGGTTTCATGGCAGTGAGGATAATAAACATCTTATCCAGTATGTTTCCCACTTTTATCTTTTTGGATACATTTTTATTATGTGATTTTAACCCTGCTTGTAGTGTTGTATGTAACATGCTTTTCATGGAAATTTGAACTATTTAAGAAATATCTTTTTCAAATTGTTTTCTGGTGTTAGAGGAAAATAGCATGCATAGGAGTAGAAGGTGGAGTTTGAACTCCAGGGAGTGGATGAAAACTATGGGAGACTAGGGGTGTGTTTGGTATGGAGGAAAATATTTTCCAAAAAATGTTTTCCAATTTTTCCAGAAAATACTTTTCATCGTACCAAACACACCTTAGGATTCAAATCCTAGTAGAGACAAAACGCTGGGGAAAGAGTTAACTAGTAGCTGTACTCAGAGCCGGAGCAAGGATTTGAAGCTTATGAAGCTAGATTCTAATCTTTTTAAGTTACTAGGTGCAGGGTTTACCCTGTATGCACCCGAAGGTAGCGGCTGCGGGTTCCCTTGTCATCAAAACAAAAATTAATAATTTATTCATATTCAATGGATTTTCAAAACAAATACAGTGTTTGAGCCAAAGCTACTGGGTCGACCGAACCCGTAGCTGACATGCTAGCTCCACCCGTGGTTATACTGGTAGGTACCTGGTGAAGTAGTCGAGTTACAGATACAACCCTTTTAAAGAAAGGGAGTAGAAGATTGAGGGTGGATAGAGGTGGGTTTAGGTTTTTAAATTTGTGGCTAGACTCTGCGCCAAGAACTCATATTTAGCATAAATACTCACGAGCCCCTCATCCATTCTCGTTGAATGATTGCAGGGTATCATATATGTAACTTATAATAGGGATCTTCGCTTCTACATTTTTACCAGTTTTGTAATGAATAACTAAATTTGCGTCGAACACAATGAGTGTTGAGTACCACTGAGGATGAGGATAGGAATGGGGTACGGTGTTTAGTATATTAATGCTGAAGATTTGCTCAAGTGATATGTAATTAGAGTTTGTAAAGGACTTGTAAGATAAAATTGTTTTCTTCAATGTAAGACAAGCAAAGATTGTAAAATTATTTAATTATGTCCATCTTTTGTGAGCAGTTTTTTTGGTTCATTTAGGCCAATAATTTGATCATACTGTGAACAGAATAAATTCCGTTTGCTGAAAGTATTGACTTTTGTCCTCTAGGTTAGTTGCTTAATTGTTCTTTTCTTGCACTGGATATTGCATTTTCTCAACGTATTGCGTGCGTTTTTTTCTATTATGCAGAATGCACAGGAATCTTGTGAGAAGTTTCCTTTGGAGTGCAAAAAAGATGTTGAGTGTCGGTGGTCAAATTCATGTTGCCCATAAAACGACTCCTACATACAACCGTTGGGATCTTGTTGGACTCGGAAAAGAAAACTCCTTGATTTGTATTGAATGTGCAGAATTCAGGGCTGAAAATTACCCTGGTTACAACAACAAAATGGGAGATGGTCCAAAATGTGATGAGCCTTTTCACCTGGGTGAGTGCCAGACCTTCATGTTTATACTCGACCTATCTCGTAAGAATGTGCCAATGACAAAACAAAAGAAACACAATTTACATGAGCCATCTCGTAAGAATGTGCCAATGACAAAACAAAAGAAACGCAATTCACATAAGCCATCTCAGAAACTTCAAAAAGTTCCCAAACACAATTTACATGCGCCACCTCAGAAATTTCAAAAAGTTCCCAACTCCATAAGTCCTCCAATTTACTCCTTCCAGCAGCAACCAAGTTGGATTGACCGGAGAAATTCTCCAACTTATGTTAGTGACAAGAATGGTTGTCCGAGTTTACCTGCAAGGCATGACAACAAAAGTGAATGTGTTAGGATCTTTAAGCCGTATTTCAGTTATATTCAAGAAAATTTTGGAAGAGAGGAAATTGGTGTTGAAGTTTCAGTTCGTCAAGCTCTGCAGCATGCTTCTTTGATGTACAGGGCTGAGACCGAGAGGCCCCCGGAAGCTTACTTGAAACTTTTGAAAGAGCTTCGTTTTCTGAGCCAGTCCAGAATTTCAAGGTTACGACAGAAGCTTCAAAATCCCGATCGAAGACTGTGGTGAGCAACAAGGTACAAAAGTATAAATTATGTGTCTAAAGTGAAGTAGTAGATATGGATATGCAAGTATCTGTTGTTGACTAACTACTATTCTCCGTGTGTGTCTCTTTGTTTTACTGAAAGAACTTAATCACCGACGAATGTTGTGTAAAGTTAAGGTTGAATTATGTGTAGCAAAGTTTGAAATATGATTAAGTAATATGCTGTGATACTAACTGTAGTTTGATGTGTTCTAAAAATGGGCGGGTTGGGCAGAAATTGACCCAATCAAAATGGGCTGAAGTAATAAATGGATTGAAATTTCTCCATTGGCCCAAAAAGTTAATTAAATTTGAAATGAAATAAAAATGGGGCGGTTTGACCGCCCAACTTAACCCAATTTTTTTTTTTTTGAAGGGTCTATTTTCTAGAAAAACAATTTTTTGCAAAAAAAATAAATAAATAAATAAATTCCTAAAAATATTTTCGCGGATTTTTCGTGGAAAATATTTTTGAGGTGGAAAATGTTTTCGAGAAAAACATTTTTCATGAAACACACCACAAATTTATAAGATACATCATGCAAGAAATGTGTATACAAAAAAAAAAAAAAAAAAAAAAAAAGCAAATCTAAAAGCAATAAACCCAAATCTAATTAAATCTTAAAGTTGGGCTAGAATTGGGCTAAGTTGGAGATCAATTTAAAATGAGCTATGTTAGATTGGGCTAAAATCAGCCCAATATGAAATTATCTTGAGCCCAACCCATAAAATTTTGGATGGGTTAGGCGGGTCATCATCTTTTGGGTCATATTTGACACCTCCGGTTCTAATAACATTGGATATTCTGCTTATTATTGTACGTTCTGTGAGTTGTACTTTCACAACTACATGCTCGATATTTTGCTTACTAATCAACAATCAGGAATGAATAGTTTGAGATTTTACAACGTCATGCCCTATGTCTGATAGTAAGATTTGGTCGAATGGGCATTGTCATTAGTACCAGCAGTCCACATACGTATGCTTACAAATACACAAATAAACTAGCAGATTGATCCGCGCTTCGCGTGGAATTAAAATCTTATTAAATTTACGAAATGATCATCTTATTATGAAATTTATTTGTCGGCACTTATGCTTCATAAGATCGATATTTTCTCATTTCTTTCAAATTAAATTTAAAAATTAAAGAAGGAAAGAAATAAAAGAAAGAAAAAGAAAAAGGTGAAAAAATATCAGTGAAATGCCACCAGACTACATATTGGATGTTCTGAATACCTCAAATTATACGCTCACCTTATAAGACATTGAAATAGCCTCCATCTATTTGTTAAACACAATCCATAAATTTTCTTTAGTTTTGCCAAAAATTTCAAAAGGGTCAGTCAGATCCATAGAATGGCCTGTATTCAGTTTCTACAAAATACCAGAGGTAAAAAGTAAAACCGAAAGGACCATCATAAAGAACACCAAAAACTATTATATATTCAAATTCCTATGTATGCTGGTATTATTGTTGTTTAAGGAGTAACTGTAACGGTTGGAGTATTAATGATTAAGACTTCCTATATATAATGTTGAGAAAATGTGGGGAAAGGATATATGGTACCGTCATCCAAAGTCTAAAGATGTGTTGTTTATGAGAGAAAAATTTGAATATAGTAACTTTTGCTTTTCAGGAAAGACCAACAAAAATTGGTTTCAGGAAAACAAACAATAGAATGGAGAATTAACTGGAACAATATTGAACAGGGAACAATTATTCCTGTCGCAAACACTCTGTTTTAATTCAAGACCAACACCTAAGATTTCTTATTTTCACTTACTATTGCAAGTGATCAAAATGTTAAACTCCAATAATCATATCTAAAAAATGAAGGAATCTGTAAAATATGAAGGAAAAAAATAGATTAATTAGAGAAAATAATTAAGAATTTGCAAAGTATGCGTCCATATTATCAATTAGTGGCACCTAATAATTATCAAGATAAAATGTAGTAAAAAATATAAAGGGAGAAAAGAACAAACATTAATGCTGGGAAAAAACAGACCAGTTAGAAGAGAACTGTGACAAATAAAATTAAAAAAAAACAAACCGAAATTTAGTTGGATGGAAAAACATTGGTAAAATATGCGTAAACATAATACGATTCATCTGTCACCTGTTCATGGTTTTCCCAAATAGCAGTATGTCCTTGTTTTCAATGAGTTTGGAACAAATTGAAAAAAGAAGGATGAAGCGCACAAAATAAGAAAGAATAGCTTTGGATAATGTCAATTCATGATAAAGACGTAAAAACTTTTGACTAAGAGCCTGTTTGGATGAGGCATGCATAAAAAATTTAAAAAAATAAGTTGGGGTAGTGTTTTACTTTTTTTTTGGCTTATATAATTTCTTTAGATAAAAATTTAAATGAATGGAATTATTTTTTTGAGCTTTATTTTAAGACAAAATGACTTTAAAATGGCAGCCAAACACTCAAAAAAAAAAACGAACATAAAGAACTTATAAGCCAATCCAAACGGGCTCTAAGTTATATATTTGAAGGTGAACTATGCATATACTTCAATCAAAACGTGAATCGTATTGAAGATATAAATTTAAAGGCCCATTATGATATTATACGGGCAAAAAACATATATGTATATGATAAGAGGGTATATTTACAGAACGTGACGATATTTTTCAGTTTACAAAATATATCAATAGACTTGTTACAAAATCTATTCAAATTAGGTAAATTAAAAAGAAGCAAATAAAACACATTAAATAAGGTAAGGAAATCGTTTTACTTATTTTATCCACTTTTCTCTCTCTATTCAAAATTTAGAGATATAGTTCCCTGATTTTCTCCAACTTTTCCTTTCTTATTTCATCCACTTTTCTCTCCTCATTCAAAATTAAGAGATATTGTTACCTAATTTTCTCCAACTTTTACTCAAAAAGACCATTATAATCGGTAATTTTTATGTACAAAGTTCATACACCAAAAAACATATATGTATAATTTTTGTATGCTATATGTATAACCGTATAGATTCTTATAATTTTTATATATGAAATATGTATAAAAATTATATGAGTATTTTGATTATTATAAAGTACATATAAATTGTATAAAATCTAATCAAAGTATGTATAAATTTTTGAGAAAATATGTATAAACTTGTAATTGATACAAACCGATTCCATACAAAGTTCATACAATTTAAAATAAATATATATTAATTTTTGTATGCAATATGTATAAATATATAAATTCGTTATAATTTCTACGTGTGAAATGTGTATAAAAGTTGCATGTATATTGTGATTATGATAAAGTACATATAAATTGTATAAAATCTGATCAAAGTATGTATAGATTACGAGAAAGTATATATGTATAATAAGTTTTCTGATTGATACAAATCAAATTCCATCCACATTTCATACACATATCAGTTTTCAACATTTTTAAGACTAATTGATATCGATTTTGTTCGCATTTCATACACGTTGTGCTATATATCTAAAAAATGACATATAAACGGACTCCATACACATTTCATACATATATTAGTTTTCAACATTTTTTAAAACTACAGTTTATATAACTTATATAGATTTTCAAAAGACACATGATCATATATAGCTCAAAACGATACAAATCAATTTTTATATACAATTAATATATAATTTAGTAATCAAAAATACTTTGTAATATTGGTTTGAAAATTTATACTAGGAGAGAAGATGGACTTTAGTTATTAAAATGCTGTCTATCATAGAGGGGGGGGGGGAGAGAAGAGAGAGAGATATTTTTAAAAAAAAAAGAAGTTGAATGGAATATCCTAAATTGTTCACATTTAAAATCGATTTTCTTCCTTAAAAAAAGGCCTAAAATCGTATCCCATTAAGCCCAAATCTAGTATACTTTATAATTTTGTTGATATGTTTTGTAAATAAGAAAAAGTATTCTTATGTTTTGTAACTTAAATAGGTATTATTAGGTCATTTTTCCCTTTTACTAATCCATATATTCCGAAAGCTATTTCAACCTTTGTACATCAACATCATAGTTAAACACAATTTAGCCTAAATAATTCACATAGTAAAAGTTATTAAAATAAAGGGAAACTAAGAACCAACTGGCCATTTTCCTCATCGTTGCAAGAATTGTCAGGAGTTTTATAAAACACTAAAAATTTAAGGTGGAAAGACGAAGAAGTGAATCTAAGGAGCAGAAGAAAGAAAAAACATAATAAATTGACTATAATACATAGTACTAATACTGTTGGAAGCAACTATATCATCAAACCTTAAAAGACTTTTTGCCTTCAAGGGACACCTGCTCATAAAAGGTTTAAATTGAGAACAGTGACCTTTCGACTTTGTAACTATTAACTCTTATTGGCCTCGTAACTTTTCATTGGCCCATACCTCTTCATTATTATAATTACAGCCGTTAGTTTCATTTAACACATCTTAATTATTTTTTCAATAGGAAAATAAGAAAAAATATCAAAAAAATCAGGAAAAAGATAAATGTGAATCTTTGTGTAGAGTGGTCTTGACACATCACCTACTCTACGCTTTTACTTTATAATGTATATATATATATACATAAAAATAATATGTACTCCACAGATGTTTGACCACATTCTCCATACGGCTTAATATGAACAAATTGTAAGTAAACGGGCCTCTACTTGAGTATCAAGGATAAAGGTACAAAGTCAACCAGTTTTTGTTGACACCTTCTTTTCGGGTCTTTCCTCCATAACTAGAGCTCAGAGAAGTAAACTTTCATGCTCTCGGCGACACATATATGCTGCAATGGTCATGATCACGTGTAATCTAACCCCAAAAATCCGTCCATATATACACATACATACATATGTATGTGTGTGTAATATATATCATATACTTACAAAACATTAATACCCAAAGTCATCAGCACATTCAATTCAATATAAAAGACGTCATTATATTTTGCGAGAATAAAAATCGTGCACGTAGGAGGAGGTGAAAAGCTACAAGACATTATTATTAAGAAATGTACCAGTTGCTTTTAATTTATTACTTCTAATTTAAGAATTTCAGTTGGTTAGAATGTTGGGACCAACCTAGCATATAAACATAGTAGTATTTTATAGAAAACAAGTACGGTATATAATAATTGGATAAGTGGACATTGCCATTCAAGAAAAGTTAAATTATTTTATTATGTAAAATATTGATTATAATATATAATTCATTAGGTGAGGCCACGTTTTATCTCCACATGATTAGTGATTTGTCATTCTTTTCTTTCTGATTTTTTTGCCCTTATTTTTCAAAAAAACCTGCAATTTTGTTCCGTGCCAGCTGATTTACAACTTAATTAAGAAGACATGGGAGTTGATTTTTTTTTTTTATATATAATTAGTAGAACGTTGAGGTAGTCATGTAATTATGGCTACTAGGATTATGATATTATCTTTTGAAAACGAAAATAAACTTATATTGTCTTTTGAATAAAAAAATTGTTAGTAATACGAACTACGAAGTATATAATATATATGAACACGGTGTTTGTCTTTGTCAAAGAAGAATGAGATGACGATATTGCAATCATCATCTGTGTTGACAATTTCAGTCTCTTATATATAATGTCCTTTCATTATCGTTTTGACTACCAGAAAATTAAGTTCCATTTCACAAGAACATGAAGGTATATTTAAACTTTTTCTTAATGTGTCTTCTTTTTTCTTCCTTTGATATAATCTTAATGTGTCTTCTTTTTTCTTCCTTTGATATAATCTCCATTCTAATTAGTCATTAATGTCATAACAGAAAAAGATTGTGATTGATCTCCCTCTCCACACTGACCACTGTAGATCAAAGGCTATGCAGATTGCTGTTAGAAGTGCAGGTACTTATTATGCATATTCAGGCTTTTGCTTAATATTTTTTTCTATTCCGGACAGAAATTTGGACAGTAATGATATGCTGCCTACATTAAGGGTTTGTTTGGTAATGACGGAAAATATTTTTCCAGAACTAAGTCATTTTCTGGTGTTTGGTTGTCATCAAATATTTTCCATCAAAAGAAGATTAATAATAATATCCTTAACTTCATAAAATTACTTTAACTGATACTTAAACATTATTATCGATCTTTAATACTCAAAAGTAATATCAAAACATCATCTGGTTTCCTAATACTATTATCAATCTTTAATTAAAAAAAAAAAAATACTTCTCACTCTTCAACCAAGCATCAGAAAACATTTTCTAGAAAATAAGTCACTTTCCTGAAAACATTCGAAAAAGTGATTTTCTTCATACCAAGTACACTAACACGTACACCCTAACTCCAGTAGTATAATAATGTGTTTGGAGTTATAGTTCATCCACTTATTCCCAATGAAAGAATGCGTGATAAGTTCCTCTGCGAATCAATATAACTTTACCGTTTGATCCTCAATAGCCAACGGGGAATTCAATATGATCAAAATGGAAACAACTCTAGTCGCCATTTTTATATTGGGTTTACTTGTATGTTTTATTGGGTACGCCTTATATACCGCTTTTGGGCAACCTTCTCAACAACTAAGAGATCCATTCGAGAAACATGGAGACTATATCAATTTTCTTTTATGATAATTACGAATCATTTTCATGAATAAGCTCTACTCTTCCTTAAAAAAGTGCGGAGGCCTAGAGGTAATAAGTCCGGTGTAGCTTTAACTAACTCCGATTCTTTAGTTTAGTACACTAATCATGTTATTAATTTCTTGATGGATGTGCAGGAGTAATATCAGTGAATATAGACAAGGAAAAAAGCCATTTGGTGGTGACTGGAATAGGGGTCGATTTTTTCAAGTTGATGAAATGCATAAGAAGGAATTTCAAGTGTTCTCGCATTGTGAGTATTGAAGATGTGAAACCCCCGGAACCCGACCAGAAAAAACCGGAACCCAACCAGAAAAAACCGGATCCCGATCCAATTACTTGCCCTTGCCCTCCAATATGCCCTTGCCCTCCAATATGTCCTCCAATATGCCCTTGCCCTCCATATGTGTCGCAGTGCTATCCAGTATGCCAACCCGTTTATGATCCATATAATCCAACTTGCTCCATTATGTGATATCTCTAATATGTCTAATAGTTTCCTCAGTCAAAGATATGTTTATTAATTCTTCATTTCATGACGTGAAATGGGTAAAAAGTTTATCCCTATTAATTTGAATTTGCACAACCTAAGGTCCATTAAGGGGAAAGAGCAGGCTCCTTATAAGGATTTCTATCAAAATCAGGGCTCGAACCGACCGAAATTTCTGATTAAGGATGGAGTCAGTCCCACCATAACCTTTGATGGAGTTTCACTGATCTTTATCAAGCTGTTTAGAGAGTTTGTTTGGTTCATGCACTAGTTATACTGGGATTGTTTGTCCAGCCGATAATAATTAATGTGAGAATTCATAATATGTGATGAACAATAATGCAGAGATTGTTTACTCTTGTTTAACATATTGTTAATACATATATCCTAAATAGTCCTCATTCTATTGTGCATAGAATAATACACAAATTTTCTCTATACTAATCTTGAGGCTATATATTAGCTATGCAGAGTTTGATAAGTCTAACCAAAACGATTTATTAAGTTATGCTGCCGTTAACTACAAGAAAAACCCCAATTACCAACAACAATTTTTGTTGGTAAACTGATAAAATCAGTTGGCAATTTGAATTACCAACGAATTGCCAACGGATATTGATCCGTTGCTAAAAGGCTCGATGGTAAATTTTGCCAACCAATTTGATATCGTTGGTAACATTACCAACGAAAAAGCGGTTGGTAAACGACAAAAAAAAAATGTTGGTAATTTTTGAGTCTTGACTCTAAGATTTCCGTTGGTAAATTTTCTAACTAAAATTTGGTTGGTTTTCCATTAGTAACTTTAGTAACATATAGAAAACAAGTTAGTAAATTTGGTTCTTTATGTATTCACATTTCGTTTGTAATCGGTTGGTAAATGTAGTAACGAAAAAAATGTCATTGGTATTCTGTTAGCAACTATACTAACATATTTGTAACAGAATATTCTGTTGGTAAGTATGATCTTCATTTCTTAAATACCATTATTAATTAATTGGATATTTAAATGGTCAAATAATTATGTTATTAATCCGCTAGTAATTTAAATAAAATATTTACATCAATTTATTACCTGGAAATATCTAAAAGAACGCTTAAGAAATAAGAAATCAGTAGTAACATCTATTGTAACGTCATGCGAAGAAGATCAAAACTTATCTTACATATTACTCATCTTTGTAGTCATACAGAACTGTTCAAAAGTTGTCTTACATACAAAATAGAGAAAAGACATCATTTCACCCTTAAACTTGGCACGAAAACTCACTTTAATAACTAAACTTAAGTTGTATTTATATACCCCTTAACAACTTTCATTTCAATTATTTTCCACCTCTAATGCTGATGTGGCAAAAAAAAAAAAATTTAGGCAAGTAAATGACATAAAAAGGTGAGCTCGCTAATATATATATTATTATTATAAAATCAATAAAATAAAATAAAAATGGGCCTTTTCTCTTTCTTCTAAACCACCTCCTCCCCCCCCCCCCCCGGGTCCTCTTCCCCCACCCGCTCCTCTTCCCCACCACTGCCACCACGGCTACCACCATCGTATCCACCACCACCACTACCATACCCACTGATTCGACCACCACCAAATCCACCCCCACCTCCATAACCACCACCATCAAAGTCATAAAGTTTTTAAATTTAATCCCAATTCTTAATTCGAAAAAAGTTACCAGAATGTTATGAGCTGATTAATTAGGCATTTGAATTTCATCATCTGGGTTGAACATTGTCGTCGATCAATTTCATTGGGAAAAATGGCGTCGGCGATTACTTTCCGGCCAACCAAACCCACATTAATTAATCTATCTAAGAAATGAATTTCATATTTCTTTTATTATGTAATAAAACACATTAACCAAATTTGTTTACAAAGAAATAGAAAAGAAAAGGAGAATGACATGGAGAAGGGGAAACAATATTGACGGAAATGGCAGAAAAGAAAAGAAGAATGACATGGAAAATGGAGGTTGGAATTCTTATATATATTTTTATATGGAAAATGGAGGTTGGAATTCTTATGGAAAACGGAAATGGCAGATGATCTGTTTTGCCCGAGCTTAACACAGATCTGAGCCTCAATTTTTCTCTGTTCAGCTTGGAATTCTTATATATATTTTGTTGATCATAATAGAGGTTTGAATGACAAAGATGGGATTTTGTGGTGGCGGCGGCGGTGGTGGTGGTCGGAAGAAGAAAGAGAAAAGGGAGAAGAAGAAGAAAGAGAAAGAGAAAAAATAATAAAAGAAAAATAAAAAATGAAGAGTTGGTAATTTTTGACGTTGAAACGACGTGGCAACGAAGTGGCAATGACGTGGCGCGAGTGTAATACACCTCACAATGTGAGAGTGGTATTATTTTTTTAGGGTAGAAAATAATTAAAATGAAAGTTGTTAAGAGGGGTATAAAAATACAACTTAAGTTTAGTTGCTAAAGTGAGTTTTCGTGACAAGTTCAAGGGTGAAATGATGTCTTTTCTCTACAAAATATAACATCTTAGTAATGTCATACAAGTTGTTCATCATGGTGACCTATATTGCTACCTAGGAGGTGACGTGTCTTGATAGTGTGATGTCTAATCTAGTGGCACCCGTAAACTGTCTACAAGAGTTGATAGACGAACTTGAAGTATCTGTTCAATTTGTTGCTCAATCTCATGTCTTGTCTGTCACTTCACTTTCTGAAAACGCTGTTCATCGGGCTCAATCATTCACTTTGAAGTCACGCTCATATAATCAAGATGTTGTAGAAGAGGATGCACCAGCGTATCTTTGAGAAATATATGCCTCTGTTTCAAGGTCAAACACGAGTTAATTATTCTTCCAATTCCATGTCATTAGTCTCAGGTAAGTCTGATAAAGTACTTAGCTAAACCATTAAACCAAGAACAAATAAGAGGTTGAATGGGAGGAGATATTCATAAATCATTTGAAGTGTCTAAAATCTTAAAGGTGCTATATATGATCAAATAATGATCTAGAGAGACGTCATAAAATATATAGTTCAACTAAAACTATCATGGAAAATGATGATTGAAAAAGACAATGGCAGAAGCAAAGAGCTCCTAACCAGAACCTATTTTCCTACCATTGCATAAATATCAATCCTACCAATCAAGGTACTGCGTTAATAGTTCAAAAGTTGGTGAACCAAGCAGAAACCATTGCTAATAATCGAGGCCATGTTTTTTCTAGGATGGATAAAATTCTTATTCACAAAAATCATTCCAAAAGAAAAAAGAAAATATACCGGGCTTGGAAAGATTGGCTACCCCAAAGAATTCTGCCTTGAGATTATGGTCAGAATGTGTTGCTCTTATGTGAAGCTTTCCGACCATAGATCTATTGAACTTTCAAAAAAAAATTGTGTCATTGGATCAGAGTAATAAAGTGAAGTAGATAAAGTAGTACTTCTCTTATGGCAATGTTGATCGTAACCACCAGGGGGACTCGAAGTGCTCGTATATCTCACTGCGTGAGTTTTCTTCCACTTCAAAAAATAGAGACGATTTGGATTGTGGAAGCATAATGGATAAAGTAAAGGCCAAAGTCATAGATGACCCATGAACTTGTCTTGATTTTTTATCTACACCCCCAACTAAAACGTTGACCATCTGAACCCCCGAACATAAGATAAATCGCCATTTGAACCCCCTCGTGCCAGCTGGCACACGCGTGAAGCTCACTGCTTTAAACAGAGCGTGAGAGACCAATTTTTTTCTTTTTTTGAATTTTTAATCATTAAAACTTAATTTTAACAAAAACTCTATTTTAAAATCTATTTAAATAATTAAAAAACATTGAAAAACCCAACCCATCCTCTCCGATAGCCCACTTCACCGCCGCCACTGCCGCCGCTGCCTCCTCTGTCGCCGCCTCCTCTGCCGCCGTCGCCGCTTTCTTTTTTAAAATTTTTAATCATTAAAAATTAATTTTAACAAAAACGCTATTTAAATAGATTTTGAAGAGGCGGGGGCAGTGGCGGCGGTGAAATGGGCTATCGGAGAGGATGGGTTGGGTTTTTCAATTTTTTTAATTATTTAAATAGATTTTAAAATAGAGTTTTTGTTAAAGTTAATTTTTAATGATTAAAATTTTTAAAAAAGCGGCGGCAGTGGCGGCGGCGAGGTAGGCTATCGGAGAGGATGGGTTGGGTTTTTCAATTTTTTTTAATTATTTAAATAGAATTTAAAATAGAGTTTTTGTTAAAATTAATTTTTAATGATTAAAAATTTAAAAAAAGAAAGCGGCGGAGGAGGGAGGCGGCGGCGGTAAGTAAATGAGGTGTTGAGTGAGTGGAGGGACGGATTTTCAGGGGAGTTGAACAATAAAGAGAGAAGCAGATCTTGAAATTAGAAGTTACGGGGAAGAATTAACTAAAGGTGACTTTTTAGTTATGAAATTAGTATAGGTGACTTGTGGGGACCATTTCATCTCAAAACCCATTTAAATATGGGATTAAGATAATTGAGGTTCAAAGTGTATTTTTTAAAACTTCTTAATCTTTTATAAAATACAAAAAGATCCCAACTTAATCCAAAAAACCCACTAGCCCCCTTCTTCTCATCCTCCCACCCCCCCTCCCCCCACCCCCACCCACCCCACCCCCCAATTTTTTTTTTTTTTTTTAAAAAAAGTTTTGATATTTTTTATTTGCTTTGTCACCAGTCCCCCTCCTCCTCCCACCCCTCCCCCCACCCCACACCCCACCCCACACCCCACCCCCCAATTTTTTTTTTTTAAAAGTTTTGATATTTTTTATTTGCTTTTTCACTAGCCCCCTCCTCCCCCACCCCTCCCCCCAAATTTTTTTTTTTTTAAGTTTTAATTTTTTTTATTTGCTTTTTCACAGCCCCCCCTCGCCCGCCCCCCTTCCCCCCAAAAAAAATTTTTTTAAAATTTTTTTAATTTTTTTATTTGCTTTTTCACCCCCCACCTCCTCCTCCCCCCCCCCACCCCCCCCCCCCCCCCCCCCCCCCCCAAATTTTTTTTTTAATTTTAATTTTCTTTATTTGTTTTTTCACCCCCCCCCCCCCCCCCCAAAAAAAAAATTAAAAAAATAAATTTGATTTTTTTTTTTTTACCAAATTACCACCCCTCCCCCACCAAATTTTTAAATTTTGTTTTTTGATTTTCTTTATTTATTTTTTCACCCCCTTTCTCCTCCTGCCAACCCTGCCCCCCCCCCCCCCCAAAAAAAAAAAATTTTGAAAAGTTTTTCTTTTTGTTTTTTTGCACCCCCCACCCTTCCAAAAAAGGAAGTTTTTCAAAAAATTTATTTTTTTTGCACCACCCTCCCCCCTCCCCTCCCTAAAAATAAATGATTTTTCTTGAAAAGAAGTTTTGAATTTTTTTTTTTTTTTTGGTTTCTTACTTCCCCCACCCATCCGAAAAAAATTAATTTTATTTTTTTAAAAAAAAATCCCCCCCCCCCCCCCCTCCAACTCCAAAAAAAAAAAATCTTGAAACGAAGTTTTGAATTTTTTTTTTTTGTTTGGGTTTAGGAAAAATTTGGATAAAATCCAGGTTGTTGTTGTTGTGTGTTTGTAGTGAAATAGAAGGTTTTTCTGTTGTTGTCCTGGTATGGTTCAGGGTTTAGGAAAAGATATCCAACATATGATTTTTTTTGTTCTTGTCCTGGTATTTATCTGGTTCTGTCTATAGAAGATATCCAACATTTGTAGTTGTTGCAACAAGTTCTACACTTGGGCAACAAGTAGACAATCTGTTGCAACAACTACAAATCATTGACATAGCTTCGCTTATTTGGTTCTCGTTTGTAGAAAATATCCAACGATTTTTAGTTGTTGCAACAAGTTCTACACTTGTTGTAACAAGTAGACAATCTGCAAACAACTACTAATCTGTTGGACATAGTTTCAGTTATTTGTTTCTGCTTGTAGAAGATATCCAACAGATTTATAGTTGTTGCAACAAGTAGACAATCTGTTGCAACAAGTAGACAATCTGTTGCAACAACTACAAATCTGTTGGACATAGCTTCAGTTATTTGGTTCTGTTTGTAGAAGATATCCAACAGATTTGTAGTTGTTGCAACAAGTTCTACACTTGTTGCAACAAGTAGACAATCTGTTGCAACAACTACAAATCTTGGACATAGCTTGATTATTTGGTTCTTTTGTAGAAAATATCCAATGATTTTTAGTTGTTGCAACTAGGGTTGTTCACGGTTTTGGTTAAAACCAAAACCAAACCGAAAATTTAACTAAACCAAATAAAAAAAACAGACATTTGGTTTGGTTTGGTTTGGTTTTAAATTTTAAAAACCGATAATATTTTAGTTTGGTTATGGTTCTATTAAAAAATAACCGAATAAATAACCGAACCAAACCAATAAATTATATACATAAATTTTATAATTATTTATATGTATAATAATAGTAGTTTTTCATAAATAATTATAAATATTTTGTCCTTTATGTTATTTGTGAATGATGTTTATGAACTTATTTATTTTGATTAGTTGTGGTATTTGGAGCCAAGGTGGTTTGAACAATTTCTGTTTATGAACTTATTTATTTTGCTTACTAATTGTTGCAATAGATGCATATAGTAGAATTGCTTGGTTGCTTAGTTGCTTAGTTGTTACAACAAATTACTCACCTTGTTGGAAAAAAATCAAAAAATTGCTTAAATTATTGTAAAAACTAAAAAATATGTCGCAACAGATGAGTTAATTGTTGCAACAGATCATACACTTGTTGAAGAAGTTGCAACAAGTTACTAATCTGCTTCAACGAGATGGATCGATTGTTTAAGCAAGTTGACTAATTGTTGCGACAGATTAATCACCTTGTTTGAATTATTGCAACAACTTACTCATATGTTGCAACAGGTATCTCATATGTTGCAACAACTTACTCATATGTTGCAGCAGGTATCTCATATGTTGCAACAACTTACTCATATGTTGCAGTAGGTATCTTATATGTTGCAACAACTCCTCCATTATTGCAACATATTCACGATATTGCTAATCTGTTTAAATAAGTTACTAATCTCTTTAGACAAATTGCCTAAATGATTGCAACAGATCATACAATTGTTGAAGAAGTTGCAACAAATTACTAATCTGTTTCAACAAGTTACTAATCCGTTCCAACAAGTAACTAATCTGTTTAAACAAGTTATTAATCTGTTGCAACAGATAGTACAGTTGTGGAAGAAGTTGCAACAAATTACTAATCTGTTTCAACAAGTTACTAATCCGTTCCAACAAGTAACTAATCTGTTTAAACAAGTTACTAATCTGCTGCAACAGATCATACAGTTGTGGAAGAAGTTGCAACAAATTACTAATGATTTTAGTAGATATATATATATATATATATATATATATATAGTTGATTTCCATTGTTTATCACTAAATATGGGTGAATCAAGTAGTTCACACCAATTCACTCCAATGATCACTCCATTTAGTGCGTATTGGACTTAGTTGATCATCTATCCTGACCCAAAACACCATCAAATTACTTAAGTATATATATTGATCAATAAATATGGTTGATTTCCATTGTTTATCACTAAATATGGGTGAATCAAGTAGTTCATATCAATTCACTCCCATGATCACTCCGTTTAATGCGTATTGGACTTAGTTGATTATCTATCCCGACCCAAAACACCATCAAATTGCTTAAGTATATATATTGATCAATAAATATGGTTGATTTCCATTGTTTATCACTAAATATGGGTGAATCAAGTAGTTCCCATCAATTCACTCCCATGATCACTCCGTTTAGTGCGTACTGGACTTAGTTGATCATCTATCCCGACCCAAAACACCATCAAATTGCTTAAGTATATATATTGATCAATAAATATGGTTGATTTCCATTGTTTATCACTAAATATGGGTGAATCAAGTAGTTCCCATCAATTCACTCCCATGATCACTCCGTTTAGTGCGTACTGGACTTAGTTGATCATCTATCCTGACCCAAAACACCATCAAATTGCTTAAGTATATATATTGATCAATAAATATGGTTGATCTCCATTGTTTATCACTAAATATGGTTGATTTCCATTATTTATCACTAAATATGGTGATTCCCTTTATTGATCACTAAATATGGGTGAACCAAGTAGTATCTTGTTGCAACAAGTGTAGTATCCGTTTGCGGCAAGTGTAGTATCTGTTGAACAATTGTAGTATCTGTTGGAACAACTATAGTATCCTTTGTAACAAGCTGTGGTATCTTTGCGAAGAATCGTAATATATCGTTCTAAGAATACACTTAGAATTGCCCATCTAATCCATGAAATTACTATCTAATCCATTAAGGATGTTAGTATATATATATATATATATATATATATATATATATATATATATATATATATATATATATTCATCACTAAATATCGTTGATTTCATTTGTTTAACACTAGATATGGGTGAATCAAGTAGTTCACATCAATTCACTCTAATAATCACTCGTTTTAGTGCATACTGACTTAGTAGATCATCTTTCCTGACTCAAAATACTATCAAATTGATTAAGTATTATATATTGATTACTAAATATCGTTGATTTCATTTGTTTATCACTAAATATGAGTGAATCAAGTAGTTCACATCAATTCACTATAATAATCACTCGATTTAGTGCATATTGACTTAGTAGATCATCTTTCCTGACTCAAAATACTATCAAATTGATTAAGTATTATATATTGATCACTAAATATCGTTGATTTCATTTGCTTATCACTAAATATGGGTGAATCAAGTAGTTCACATCAATTCACTCTAATGATCATTGGATTTAGTGCATATTCCTGACTCAAATTACCATCAAATTGATTAAGTATTATATATTGATCACTACTTATCATTGATTTTCTTTGTTTATCACTAAATGTCATTGATTCCCTTTGTTGATCACTAAATATGGGTGAATCAAGTAGTATCCGTTGCAACAATCGTAATATACTCGTTGCAACAAGTGTAGTATCTCGTTGCAACAACCGTAGTATACCGTTGCGCAAAAGACATAGTTGTTGAACAAGTCCTTACTCTTGTTGGATAAAACACAACAAGTTACCAACTTTCTGCAACAAGTCACTCCACTTGTTGGAAAAACCCAACATGTAACTTAGTTGCTGCAACAAGGCTGTCAGTTGTTGCAACAATTGCTTATTTGCTTTGAAATCTTTTAGCAAATTGGATAAAACACAAGTTACTAGTTGTTGCAACAAGTCCTGTTACTTGTTGGATAAAACCCAACAAGTTACAGAGCTATTGCAACAGATTCATTGCTTGCTGAAAACTGTTCAGCAATTTATTAACAACACACACATTTGTGATTTGAACACGATCAACATATCATATAAACCAAGTTCACAAGCACCAAGAACAGAAATTAACATTCTAAAAAAGAATAACATTAAAATGTCATAAAGTTCCAACAAATAACTGTTATTACAACACAGTGCAATTAACAACTATGGAGCATTTCGGCTTGGACAACAACTACAAATCTGCTGGATATTTTCTACAAACAGAACCAAATAACTGAAGCTATATCCAACAGATTTGTAGTTGTTGTAACAGATTATCTACTTGTTGCCACAAGTGTAGAACTTGTTGCAACAACTATAAATCTGTTGGATATCTTCTATAAACATAACCAGATAAATACCAGGACAAGAACAAAAAAAACATCTATTGGATATCTTTTCCTAAACCCTGAACCATACCAGGACAACAACAGAAAAACCATCTATTTCACTACAAACACACTACAACAACAACCTGAATTTTATCCAAACTTTTCCTAAACCCAAAAAAAAAAAAAATCAAAACTTATTTTCAATATTCTTTTTGAGTGGGGGAGGGGGGTGGTGCAAAAAAAAAAAAAAAAATTTCAAAACTTTTTTTAAAAAAGCAATTTGGGGGGGGGGGGGGGGGGGGAGTGAGGGGTGGTAGGAGGAGGGGGCTAGTGAAAAAAATAAAAAAAAAATCAAATTTTTTTTAATAGTTTTGGGGGGGGGGGGGGGGGGGGGGGGGGGGGGATGGGAAGAGGAGTGGAGATTGGTAAGAAAAAATTAAAACTTTTTTTAAATTTTTTTTGGGGGGTGGTGGGGGGGGGGGGGAGAGTTGCGAGGAGGAGGAGGAGGGGGGGGGGTGAAAAAATAAATAAAGAAAATCAAAAAAAAAATTAATTTTTTTTTTGGAGGGTGGGGGTGGGGGTGGGGGTGGGGTTGCGAGGAGGAGGAGGGGGGTGAAAAAACAAATAAAGAAAATTAAAAAAAAAATTAATTATTTTTGGGGGGGGGGGGGGGCGGGGTGGGGGGTTAGGCGGTTGGGAGGAGGAGGGGGTGAAACAAAAATAAAGAAAATAAAAAAAAAAATTGGGCAAAGTGGGGGGGGGCGGGGGGGGGGTAGGGGAGGGGGGGGGGTGGGGGAGGGTTGCGAGGAGGAGGAGGAGGAGGGGGTGAAAAAACAAATAAAGAAAATTAAAAAAAAATTAATTATTTTTTTTTTTGGGGGGGGGGGGGGGGGGGGGTTAGGGGGTTGGGAGGAGGAGGGGGGTGAAAAAAAAATAAAGAAAAAAAAATTGGCTGGGGTGGGGGCGGGGGGCAGGGGAGGGGGTGGGGGCATGGGGTCGGGGGCGGGGTCTGGGCGAGGGTGGGTCAAAGTGTTAAAAATAAAACTTGAGTGCAAAGTGTTAAAAATAAAGTTGAGGGTTAAAGTGTCAAAATAAAAACTTTTGGGCAACTTCAAAACCCCTTAATCACTAATAGAAAATTATCACCTCTACCTAATAATTAAAACTTGAGTCACCTATACTAAAATAAAAAACTAAAGAGTGACTAATAATTAAATGCCCCAGTAAAATTGGAGAAAAAGTTTCAAACTAAATTGAGTTGCGGTATTTAGTTTAACCCCTGAAATTTAATACTCGTACAATTCGATGAGGTTATTTACATTTTTTTATAGTGAAAATGAAAAAATCTATAGAAAAAAATAATAATCTAAAACTGGGGTATACGTGTCTCAATATAAATCGATTTTTTCTTGAAAAAATATCAAATCAACTATATTGATTTGTTAATAAACCAATCAAAACAATTAAATTGGTTTGTTCGATTTTCTTTTCATTTTTTGGTTTTTTCAATTTCTTTTAAGGGTAATAGGTCAAATTACACTTGAATTATGCGAAATGGAACAACTTTGTCATCGTTTAATAGTGGGGTCAAATATGCCATCATCGTTACTAATTAGGGTCAAATTTGTCCTTGGACTACCGGAAATGGAACAACTTTGTCATTCATTAATAGCTGGGGCCAAATATGCCCTCATCGTTACTAATTGGGGTCAAATTTGCCCCTGAACTATGCAAAATAAAATAAATTTACCCTTATTTTTATAGGATGGAAGCTAGAACCCGATGATGTCACGTGTCACGCAATTAAGGATTTTAAATGATAAATTTGGACATTTCGTAAAATTCTCATAGTTCAAGGGCAAATTTGACTCTTCTTTCTATTTTTGAGGTTTTACATTTTTGGTTCCTCACACCACTACCTCTACCACCAATTACCCTTTCTTCCTACTTCCTCCTTGTCTCTCCCCGCTACCATTGTCATCATATTGTCATCATCACCTCCACCACCATCTTCTCTTCCCCTTGTCTTTCTCTCTCCTAGTTGTCCCGCTACCACCTATACCGCTAGGAGGGAATGTGTTAAACGACTCGAACATTCAATATAAATATACTTATAGGATTCAAAGAATGAAGGAATAGTGATTGACGGTAGAGGTAGTTGTGCAGAGAGAGAAAAGAGGTAGAGATACGAAATAGGAACTAAAAACAGTAGTTGCTCTCAAAGTAGTATAATCACAAATAACATATAATTGTTGCCAAATTCCCAATATCGACGCCAAAATTTGATGAGCGGAAAAGCAATTATAAAATTGAAGCTCGTGCTTGTCAAATATAATATAAAAGATTCTAAAACCGATGAGGATTAGGATAATTTTATGCTAGTTGAGAATGATTAATTACTATTTGAGAATTCCAATAGCTTGTGGAAGTTTGATTATTAAATAAATAAAATATCTAAATAAGAATTAATGACTCACTTCAAGAAGACGAATATAATTCAAGGAGAATGAATGAGTCGAATCAAGAATTCACCTATTGAATAATTAGCGATGTTGATTACCTTTCACCAAAAGTATGACCATTTCTTGCGAATACATTCAATTCTTGTAACATTTCTAATAATTATACTTCCTTGAAATAATTAAAGGAAAGGACAAGATGTATAAAGACATGAAGGTAGTGTTCAATGATTCCCTATAAATATACAAATATAGATTTCATTCGAATATCTATGTCACGACCCAAATCATGGATCATGCGGGCACCCACACTATCCCTCCTGGTGGGTGAACCCTTCAGGTAACTACCTTAATTTGATACAACATGCGGAATAACAACATGTAAGCACACTCTAGTAGTTTAAATATTAAACCAATGCGGAAGAAATACTTTTATTATAAGAAATTCCCAAAACCTGGTCTAGACTCGTACAAGAGCTTCTAAGAAGTTTGCAATTTGAAGTAGATAACGGACTCAAAGCTGATACGACTTACATTTAAGGATAGAGAACAACAGAAATCTAAGGAGAGACTCTGGGTTGCAAGATCTCAAATAGCTCACCCAAACACCTTTGACGAATGCCTCGAAAAGGTTGTGAGACTCCGAACATCACCTGAAAATAACTCTACACTCCACAAGGAGTGTAAGAGTAGTATGAGCACAACACAAGGCTCGTAGGTATCATAGGCCGACAATGGTTAGTTCACGCATATAAACAAGAAGCAACTAACAAGTAAGCGGATAAGTAATCAAACACGGTCATAACTCTACAACACATGGAAGTCTTGCGGTAACGATAGTCACAAGAGATTTCAATATCTCGGTTATAAGCCTAGGGGAAAATCTCCAAACCTCGAGTCCATCGAGCCTCAAAATAAATACTTACAAACAACAACTCAATAATTCACAAATCAAGAATCAATCGAGAGAATGTGCCGTGCAATGACATGAATAGCAATTCAAATGGAGTGCTATGCAATGCAATGTCGTGCTATGTAAATGTTATGCGATGCAGTAGTCACCTCTCACGCTCCACTCTCGCACACAGATGTTATGGCAATGCCTCATAGTCATGACCCATGGGGGACTCGCGAAGTCCATGTACCACTCGTGCTCTCCGGTAGAAACCTCGGAGGCTATCAATTACTCTCGATCTCGGAAAAGACCTCGAGTATCTCAATCACTCTCAATCTCGGCGAAGACCTCGGAGTCTCTCAATCATTCTCAATCTCCGGCAAAGACCTCGGAGTCTCTCAATCACTCAGCTCACCATCAAGACAACATAAGAGTAATATGGAAGAATGTCATGCATGATATCAGTCTCAACAACATCACCAATATGCAATCAACAAGTACAAGTCATATTATTGTTCGCGGTATATTACCCTTCCCTTTGATGAGATGGGTGAGCTAGTATGTGAAGAGATATAACTAGGTGATAATCACATCAAATAACACATGGAATATGGGATGTATGTCTGGCATGATATTAACCTCGATAATCACGCAATTTTTGGTTCCACCGATTCATACTATGAAGCACAATTCAATATACAGTTTATCAGTAATAACTTTCCTCTTCCATGTGAGGAGTGAGATAACAAGAGAAAGAGAGAGAGAGAGACAATTATAACAAGTACGTGAAATCACAACCATGGCGACAATCCCACATAACAACATCGCAATAATGGCGACAAGCCCACCTAATAGCTGACAATACCAACCTAGATGGAATTCACCTCCATACCATACCCGAAGGCCTATCATGCTTTCCCCGTCAATCACTACCATCTACATACGTTTCGCTAACCGAAGTCTAGACATAAAGTAAGCGCGTAACCTGCCTCGAAAGTCGAGCAGGCGGCGAACCTAGTCCACTTGAGCCTTTCCCCTCCGAATAGCTTCCAAACGATCAAAGTCTATCAATTAATTAATCTACATTAGATTACGAAGCTAATGATACCCATAAATGCACCACGAAAAGTGATCTCGGCTCACAAGGGCAAAAATGAAATTTTATTGAAAAAAAACATTCCACCCATAGCCTAAGGGTCATATATCCAGAAAATTAGCCAATTTCATCCATAAATGGACTCTATCATTAATTCTCATTTTTTTTTTTAAGATTAGGGCTCGAAACCTTCAATTATCCCAAAACTCAAATACCGTGAATTTAAAGGTGTTCATATAATACGATACACCTAACATTCAATTACATATACCCATTATATATAAAAACTGAAATTTGCATCATGATTAACATAAGAAAATTCTCATAACCAGAAGCCAAATATGAGCAGTGGATTTCTATCTAGCACTCAACGTACAGTGGTCATTAACCTAGCATCCCCCGCCATCATTATTTCCCAACGAATAACCCACAGCATTGCATTATTATTAACCCATTATGCCTCATAATCATTACCCCTCATCATCTCATCATTAGCACAATTATTACGTAATGATTAATCACATAAGTGAACACCAAGAATTAATGTAAAATAACTCTACCTGATGGCTCTAATATTTTTGGTCCACGAAGTAAATTAGTACATTCAATTGTTGCCGCCACTGCCATGTCAAAGTGCTTCCTTGTTTCTTTTCCTGATCTTCTCCTATGCGTCACTGTTCGTCAACCAAACAATTGTCTTGAACAATGCTTGACTTCTCTAATCCAAAAAAAATAACTTCTTGTGCTTTACATGGTACAAAAAAAAGATACTAATATTTTGTGTACTCCTTATGCCCCTCAAGCAAATAAGGCTAGAGCATGAATCAAATAGTAGCCATTTA